>NC_041363.1:25948676-26086176 GCF_900634415.1 Cottoperca gobio | reverse complement strand
TGCTTTATGCTACTTTAGACTTGATAGCTAACAACATGTTATTCCCTTATTCTTCATGCGTTCAGAAGGGTTGAAGTAACTTCACAAATAAGTTAACTTTGGTTTACAAAAACTGCAGAAGTGGCTTTACTTAAGTACGGAAGGTACGTGACAAAATGAACGAGGAACAGCGTTCTGCTGGTGAAAGTCTTCTTCCACCTCTGCGTGGAAACACAGCACGATACAATGGACAATGTTTGAATAAGAGTGTAAGCAGCACCCAGCCCTGCTCATCTTTGTGTACACTGCAGGTATGTGTCAGGTGTACTGTATGGAGGCAAGGCACACACAGTAGAAACTTCTTACCCTTCAGGACGTTTGATGTTTCTCATGTAACATTTGTCTCCAGGTGATGGAGGGCAACAAAAACGCCTACACCTCTGTAATCAATGACCTTCACCCTCCGATCATCACGCGCTACGTCCGACTCATCCCGGTCACCAGACTGTCCACCACCGTCTGCATGAGAGTGGAGCTGTACGGCTGTCCGTGGGAGGGTAGGACACACTAACACGGTCACACTGTAAATGTGTGTGTGCTCTGCTGACATTAGAGGTCGTTGATTCACTGGATTTAGACTTTTCTCAGAAATGTTAACTCCTCTTCAGACTCGCGTAAACGCCTCAGAAACCTCATTCAGTGACAGTCACAGGGGTGGTTTGAAAGGAAATCACGTCAACAACCTATTACAGTTAGATCTTATAACACCGCAAAATACTAAATCATTTCTTCACTTGTGTCTTTCTTTTCTTACAGGTGAAACACTTAATCAGCACGATACACAACACAAATAGACATAGATCATCCTCCATATTATAACCACAGATAAAATGTATGCAGAAGCACTATAAAACTTGACATACTGGCCCTTTAACCTGTCGTCCCTCCCCCTGCAGACGGTCTGATATCCTACAGTGCTCCGGAGGGTCAGCTCATGATGCCGCCTGGTTATCCAATCGCCAGCCCTCAACGACTCCACGTATGACGGAGCACATGAGAGGAGGCGAGTCACATGCACATCACACATCACTGTTACCTGTCTCCTCTGCTCTCTGAGACTGACAGCTGTCTCGTCCAATAGGAGGCTGTTAGGCGGGCTGGGTCAGCTGACGGACGGTGTGATCGGCCTGGACGACTTCCTGCTGACGCGTCAGTACCACGTGTGGCCGGGATACGACTACCTGGGCTGGAGGAACGATTCGCTGGGAAGTCAGGGATTCGTGGAGATGGAGTTTGTGTTCGACAGACAGAGGAACTTCACCTCCATGAAGGTTTCAGTTCTTACTTTACGTCATCACAGCAGCATTACAGAAACTAAACAGATGCAGTGAAACTCTGACATCATCATTGCACTGTGTGTTCTGTGATAATTATCTTACTTTAATTAGTGGACGTGCTCCCAAATACACCTGTCCAAAGTCACACACGCCTTTTCTATTCATGTTTTCCTTGTGTGTTTCACTTCCGTCATACATTCTTTAACCAACAACCTCAAGAATAAGCAGAGAAATAAAATAACTCTGTAGCAAGGACCCAGCCTTAGCACATGGGCCGCCCGCTCCACCAGGTGAGCCACGGTCCCAGTTTTAAATACGGTTAACATTATAAATTGAAACAAAAACAAAAAAGCAACAAAACTACTTGGTTATATTTTTAAAAAATCTTGAAAATGTTTCAGTTTGTTACGTTATCGAACTTTGCCTTTTGGTTTCACACGGGACACAAACAGTGGTCTCGTGAGTGAAAGTCCTGTATTTGTGTGACCCATCCCTCCATCTATCCATGCACCCACCACAACCTCTTCCATGCGCTAACTTCGGTGGACTTTGATATTTGTGATACGTCAAATTAACATAATCCAGAACAAAATAGGTCATTTTGTTTGTATAGGATCGTTATTGTTGAGACAAGGCTGTGCTGGGATACGTTTTTACAAAACACCTTCATTTGTACTTTTTCCTTCGATTTAACTTTGATAGATACGTTATATATGATATATATACGAGACATTACTATGTGTGTATGCATATACTGTGTTCATAGTATATTTATAATATGTGTAGCTATTTTACTCTACACAGTATTTCAGGCATGTTGGGCACAACAATCTTCCTCAAGATAAATAAAGTTCTATCATATCTCTCTTTTCCTACGTTTGTTCAGATCTGTAAAACCTAATTCATCTTCAAACATGGACAGAAAACACATTTCAGTTTGTTACAAAGACTATGAGAAAATACTTTAATACGTACAACTACGCAGTGAGGCTAGTTTAAAAAGGATGATTTCAGTTCTCTAAAGAAGAATTAAAATGATGGATATTTTGAAATAAATTCATAAACCAGTTTGGAATTCATCCTTTAAACCGCAACAGAGAAAAGTTAGCATAAAGATTGTTCTTAAATTATACAACATTATTCTGTTTTGATTTAATAAAAATGTTTTCTCCTCCGTCCAGGTTCACAGTAACAACATGTTCCCCCGTGGTGTAAAGATCTTCTCCTCCGTTTCCTGCTGGTTTAAGCCCCGCCTCATCGCCGACTGGGAGGCGGAGCCTGTGGCGTTCAAGACGGTGCTGGACGACAGGAACCCGAGCGCCCGCTACGTCACTGTGCCACTGAACCGCCGCACCGCCAAATCCCTCCGCTGCCGCTTTTACTTTGCCGATGTCTGGATGATGTTCAGCGAAATCTTCTTTCAGTCGGGTAACACACACATACACACACACACACACACACACACACACACACACACACACACACACATAAACACAAACAGAAATACTCACACATTCTAATTTCTTTCAAAACAGACAAATACAATTATTTCCCTTTATTTTTCCCTCAGAGGACACCGTACTCCCGACCCTGATGCCCCTGGGGTCGACCTCCCCTGCAGTCAAGAAGGACAGCACCATGTCAACCACTCCTATGACAGGTATAACCTTTGACCTTACCCTTTTCATTTCACTTGAAATAATCCCTCAAATTGAAACACCCTAAAGCTGGGGTAGGCCGTTTATTTTTGCCATCATTGGGCAAAAAAATCATACTAACCTTAAATCGTATTGTAATACAAGTGGTCTGAGAGAAAACTAGACTTTTGCACCTCTTGGCTCTGTTTTCAGGCTTTAGTGATCGAGCCCGTGACGGGAGACTTCGGCCAATCACAGAGAGTCATTTCAGAGAGAGGGTGTGTTCTACAAAAGTAGTGCGTGCACGTCCGTTAAGGGGGTGAAAGCCCGATGCACCAGCGAAATATCCTGCATTGGCAACGATTGCTTACACTGCAAAGCAAGTAAAAAAAGGAAGACGGACTTATCAAAAAGAGTGTCAGAATCTGTGAAGCATTTCAGAGACGGAGAGAAAATGTTACTCATAGTTTAGCATTCTGCTAAATGTAGCCAAAGGCTTTCTATGTAGCTAGCTAGAGCCTCAAATCAAAGTATGTCATCTTAAGGGCTCCATCGTTTTTCAAACCCACTTCGAAACCACGCCTAATTCGGTATGACGAAAGCCTTGACGCAGTGATGCCAGCTGATGTGTTGTCCTACGCTGTGACAAGAGTGTGTGGATGGAGCATAGCAGCGGGCTAGTTAGCCAGTTATGTTGCTAATTCCAGCAAGCATTGATGCTACACAGGTTACAGAGAATGAGAAATGTACAGCTCTAACGTTTTTATCCACAGCAGCCAATCCATCAGCCAGTGAGCCACCAGATGATGGTAACACGCCCATCCTGATTGGCTGCCTTGTCACCATCATCCTGCTGTTGGTCGTCATCATCTTCCTCATCCTCTGGTGCCAGTACGTCTGCAAGGTGCTGGAGAAAGTGAGCAAAATACCATCTGAAACAGAGATACAGGAATAGAACAGTGGAAGCTGATGTAGATCTCAGTAACGAGGTGGTTTAGGCTCGAGCTTCAAGTCCCTTTTATTTCATTATCTGAAAGGAAGTTACATTTAATTCTACAGCTTTGTTATGTATGTTATGTTTATGACACGGGAGAAAACAAAAGAGTTAATGAATAAGAAATGGAAAGACACTGTTGGAAACACTGGCCTCTGATTGGAAACTATCTGAACTCAACCTTAATCCATTTCTGCACTTCCAATTTCTGAAGATTGTAAGAAAGGTTTTCCTCTCCCTCTCCTGCTCCAGGCTCCTCGTCGGATCTTGGACGAAGAGGTGACAGTTCGGCTGTCGTCCTGCAGTGACACCATCATCCTCCAGACCCCTCCTGTGCCCCCCCGCTCTGGCCACGCCCCAACAGGTAGACAGCCTGTCATAATAGAACGCTACAAAATAATACTTTCCCGCATTTTATGTATGAAAGGTGCAGTATAAACCATTTTATATTGATCATTATTATTATTGAGTAAAACATTACTTTTTTAAAATTATTTTATTTGTTTTTAATATGTTTTGCTAGTTTCTTTCACAAAGCAATTCTTTTTAAATTGAAAAACTTGACTCTGATTTCTCGAAGTTAAAGTAATGAAAGGCATCTGGTCCTGTTAGATTAAAACGAGCTGCTGCTTCTGCTGCTCAGGAAACTGTAGACAATAATAAAGCTGACAGCAAAGCTTGGTGCTCAGATATGTGAACCATGTGTGAAAAATAAGAATTCGATAGCTGCCCCAATTTTAGTGAAACATAGTCATTGAAATTGCTTAAACAAACTCCCACAAGGTTGTTTGGACTTCTTGTGTTTTGTTTTCCTCAGGCACCGCCAACACTGACCCTCACTACGAGAGAGTTTTCCTGTTGGACCCGCAGTACCAGAACCCGGCGGTGCTAAGAAACAAGCTGCCAGAGCTGTCACAGAGTGCAGAGGCCTCAGGTGAACATACTGCAGCTCATTCTTTTAACCTTACAGTAGTTATATCAGAAATGTGGCGATTGTTAACCAAGATCTTCTTCATCTAACATAACATAAACTTGAGGGGAAGTCAATCTGAATCCGTGATGCTTTACAAATGCTCCAGATCGTCCGTGATGACATGTTTAGACACGAGCCGGGGCCTCCAGTAAAATCCATCAGACTGCTGCAGTCCGCCCCCTGCTGGCACCTTCACAAACACCCTCCGCTCTGTCAGTCCTTAACAGCTTTGAATGTTTCTCTGCTCTTAACTTTCTTTATTTCCATCACAAAAATATTGTAGGAGCTCTCTGCCTTTTCCTTTTTTTCTCTTTTTTTTGTCCCGAATATTTTCTTGATTATGCTGGATGTGCATGTTCATTCATTCTGCAGATTTCTCTCCTTTACCTCCCAGCCCCTCTCTGTTTCTGTCCATGTTTCCGCCTCCTCTTCTTTCAGCTCTCCTCCTCAGTAATCCTCTCTATGACCTCCTCCTGCTGACTTCCTGTCACATGACATCAGGCTGGCTGCGTGGTAAGAGCTGAAAGGTGTGACTTCAACATTTATCCGAGAGTTTTTTCCTGCGGATGAATTTTCAGTGTCGAAACAACAAGTTCTTTACTGACATTTGTAAACTGTGAAATTGAGGTTCGAAATCTGAATATGTTAGAGGGCTGAATTCACACAAATGAAATGACTAAGACACAGTTGATAAAAAATAAAACTTTGCAATAAATGTTCCCCTAAATTTGAACCTGTTTCCAGGATCTACATTTCTTTACCAGAAGAACTCAAATGATCCGGTCATATAATGTTGTACTTTTCTCAGGATGAGTAGTAACTGACAATAATGGGTTAATTATATTTTCATCTTTTCTGAAGAAAACAACTATTGTTACACTGCAAAATGACCCTCAATAACAGTTTTAATAACAACATTTGATTGACCCTTATCAAAAATGTGTGTATGTGTTTATGGTAAAACAATATATATATATATATATATATATACCATATCAGATATGCTGGTGATATTAATAACTGCATTGTTGTTCTATAATGACGAGAGGTGCACATTATCTGGATTACATGTTATTTTGAGTTACAGGCTTTAATTCCATGATGTCAGATTGACAGATGGTGCGGCAGCAGAAACCTTGGTTTTCCTCCGCACAAAATAAATTTTGGTTTTTAAAATAACAAGATTTTTAATTTAATGAGGAAAACTGACCCATAATTTTAAAATAACAGGATTTTAAAACAGTGGATTATCTCTGCCTCCATAATAGCTCATTAAATAAGGGTTTTCAATTCATTCTTATAGGAGAGATGAATATACGGATATGAAGATGAGAGAGATGTAACAAAGGTCCCTTACACTAAATTCATACAACATTGTAAAGATATTTTTTGCAACACAAAGGAAGCGTTAAAAACAATAATATTCCTCCTTCTGAGTGAGAATCACAGAGAAAGGTCTCAAGAAAACTAACCAATCACAATAACCTACAACAACCAATAACCTTCTCTCTCCATCAGCGTGTGGAGGAGGATACGCCGAGCCTGACGTCACCCAGTGCACGCCGCACCAGTGTTTCCATAGCAACGCACCGCACTACGCTGAGACGGACATCGTGCGGCTGCAGGGCGTCACCGGCAGCAACATGTACGCCGTCCCCGCCCTCACCGTGGACTCGCTCACCAGGAAGGACATCTCTGCCGCCGAGTTCCCACGGCAACAGCTGATCTTCAGGGAGAAGCTGGGGGAGGGGCAGTTTGGAGAGGTGGGCAGGGGGCGGCAGCCAATCAGGGAGCAATGGAAATCCTTAAAAGTTTGGAGAATAAAACAAATGTCGTGATGCGTGTATTTGATTGTTCTTATAATACTGCGATATCTGTGAATCTCTGGGATTCCTTATATTAAAGGTTTATGCTTCTATGGTTATATTTATACACACATGTCTCCTGCAGGTCCACCTGTGTGAGGCAGAGGGACTCCCAGAGTTCCTTGGGGAGGGGTCTCCTCTCCCTGACAGAGATGGTCGTTCTGTACTGGTGGCTGTTAAACAGCTGAGGGCCGACGCCACCAGCCAAGCAAGGTACACCACGTGTCTGTGTGACAGTGTTTTAATGTTTATTGATCTGTGAACTAGTTTGTTTCTTTAAAAGTCTCTCTAGTGTTGTTCATTAGTAGTAAGTTGTGTGATACCGTATAACACATATTACGTGTCTGACTATCAGGGTGGAGATGTCGTCCATGGTGGCCCTAGAGCAAAGGCTGTGGCATTACACAAATCATAAGAACATCTGGGGACCATGAATATCCACAGACACTGTAATGGAAATATGCTGTTAATTAGTAGTTGACTGTATATTTAGGTGGTATGGATGCAGTAGTACAGGTGCCCTTTTCTTTGGAGAATATGAGCAGGTACTACATTTTTAAAGTTTGGGCAGGTAACATTGCAGAAGCCAGCGAGAGTAAGCTTGAGGTTTAAAATTATCCAACCAAAAAACCCATCCCAATGTTGCCAACTCTTTTCCAATGTGGTTTTTCTTGGACTCATTTTGTAACTACAGTGATTGCGTATTGGACGTATGGACAGAGGACTGCAGCTGCTGCTGTTATTACACTTTCCTAATTCATTGAATGTGATTTAAACATTTGTTAATCTGGGAGACAGAAGACAGTCCAGAAGTGAAAGCCATCTGTCTGTCCATCAGGAACGACTTCCTGAAGGAAATAAAGATCATGTCTCGTCTGAACGACCCCAACATCATCCGGCTGCTGTGTGTGTGTGTGTCGTCCGACCCACTGTGCATGGTGACCGAATACATGGAGAATGGAGACCTCAACATGTTCCTGTCGCAGCGGGAGATCGAGAGCACGCTGACACACGCCAACAACATCCCTTCAGTCAGGTTAAGATACACACTCTGTTTATCCTCTTCATAGATACAGGCTATGATCCACTCTTTTCTACAGAGGAACATTGGAACACACATGAACACACTCACCTCCTCCACTGTCCAAACACGTTCTCCACCCTCCCTTCCTCATCTCTAACCCTCCTCCTTCCTTTTCTCCCTCCCTCCAGTCTGTCCGACCTGTTGCACATGTCGGTGCAGATCTCGTCGGGGATGAAGTATCTGGCGTCTCTGAACTTTGTGCACCGCGACCTGGCCACCAGGAACTGCCTGCTGGACCGCCGCCTCACCATCAAGATCGCCGACTTCGGGATGAGCCGTAACCTGTACAGCAGCGACTACTACCGCATCCAGGGCCGGGCAGTGCTGCCCATACGATGGATGGCCTGGGAGAGCATCCTGCTGGTGAGGGACGAGAGAGTTAGCATAAGATCGGACTTAAGAAAGAAAAAGGAGATCATTTACACCTAGTGTTAGCTGTAGTTCCCTGACACCTCTACCTGCTTCTTAAGATGGTTTTAAAGTAAAACCAAAATCTTGAAACTGCTGTGGAATAACTTTACTCTTAAATCTTATGAATGTATAATTGGATCTGAATTGATAAACTTAACTTTCTGTCTGACGGTAACACCCTATGACCACCAACATGTGTTATTGCTGAAAGGTCATTGGGGTTTAAAACCCTTGTGCATTCTATAACTTGAACAGCTCTATCATAAGACGTAATCATTTGACTTCTACAGCATTTTAACTTGATATGTATGCCACCCCCAACCTCCTCTCCAGGGTAAGTTCACCACGGCCAGTGACGTGTGGGCGTTTGGCGTCACCCTTTGGGAGATCTTCACTCTGTGTAAGGAGCAGCCTTACAGCCTGCTGTCCGACGAACAGGTCATAGAGAACACTGGCGAGTTCTTCAGGAACCAGGGCAGACAGGTGAGACGAATCAAGGAACAGAGTTCAGTACAATTCAGATGTGTCATTCATTCCGGGTCAGTGGTCTTGCAGTCAGGTGGGCCTGATTTAGGTCACCGTTGGGCCAAACTTTGCTAAAGTTGCTCACCAGTTCACATATAGCAGGCTGCAGTTCCACTACAAGGGGGAGCTGTTCTGTTATTGTTGTACCAGTTTTATGCCATCCAATCTGGTTCCCAGGGGATCGGTACCCCCTAAATCAGGGCTTCTCAACGGGGGCGGCAGCGCCCCCCAGAGGGCGTTCAGAGAACATTGAGGGGTGCTGGAAGCAATATTTTAGAAAGGGGGGGCGTTCACGTGTCTTTGGGGGGCGTTTGTGTGTACGGCCTGCAAGGTAATTCATAAAAACTACTTCTACTACTACTACTAAAATTAATCCAAATCTAGTCAGAATAGAATAAAACTGGCGACTGACTGTTTTTCCTGGCCATGGCCAGGGTCCTTGAATACAACACAAGATTAATCCGAAGGGCCACTAGATATATGTTGACCTGGTCATAACTCATAAACATATGATTTATAACGAGTTTGTGCCAAATAGGTTGGAAACCACTGACCTACAGGGTAGGAATGTAACTGCAGCAACAGTTTGGACTCTTTCATCATTTCTAGAATGCCCGAAACTACACTGTGTCTTTTTTAGATCGCACGGACTACGTTGGTACACCTGAGGAATGCTTTTTCCGGTTCTTTAATAACGATCTCCCTTTATTTACCAACTAGATCTTCCTCTACGGCCCTCCACTCTGCCCACCTTCGCTCTTTGAGCTGATGATGTGTTGTTGGAGTCGCGACATACCGGACCGACCCACCTTCGAGGGACTTTACGAAGCCCTGAGGCCTCATGTCAACCAGTGAGCTGAGGCTGCTGGGACGTACCACTCTGCGGGTTTGTCCATCTCTGGACTCCTGTAAGACAACAGACTGACACTAGAAGACAGACGACTGGAATTGTGTTACAAGAGTAAGTCACTCTCTGAGGGAATAAAGAAACTAGCAGAACTGTGGTCCGAAGGTTTGCTTTGTGGTCGCAGCAGCACTCTATTCTGAGAGACAAGATGGAGGTAGAAATGGCTGTTCAACTCAGAGGAGATCCAAACCTTACAGTTGTTAGTAAACAAAGATTTCTAAGCTTTTTAAAGATTTCTATTATTGCTGATTTGACAGTTTCATCCATCTCTTTAAAGCCCCTTTGACCAAAACGTCTTCTCGGACCTTTTGACATATCTTTTTTTTCCATGTTGTCATGGGGCCAAAGGTGCCATAAACTTTATTTTTCTTCTTTTCTGTGACTTTTACAGATGCCAACAACTGGACAGACTTTTCAGTCTTGGTCATTTCTCCTGTCCCTGTGGTTTTTATTATTATTGTAAAGCACTGTCTGTGTCTCAGTTATTCATGTTCATTTAACCCACACTGGAGCTAGGGTTAGGGTCAAAGTGTAGTGTAGTTTGTTTTTAGATTTTTATTCTATTTTAATTGTTATGCAGTATTTCACTTGTGTTGGTCTTTTTTGTGGATATGAATGTTGATTAGCTGAGGTTCACATCACGATGCCAAGAGGCTGCGTTGATACCTGTGTGGTTCAAAGAGTGCAAGTCAGTCAGTGGGTAACTGTGTGTAATTAAGGAGAGAAATTGAAGGGCAGGCACATTGAAACCAAAAAATAAAATGTGTTGTGCCTATTGTGTTGCCAAAGAGAAATAAAGAGTGTAAATGATAAAACAATATCATGATAATGCATTTGTAAAAGAAAAAGTAATTGTTGTGAATGGACTAAACAATGTACCATTACCATCTGCCAGTTGGTGCATGCTTAAATTCAAAGTGCCTTACATTTGTAACATGAGTGGAAACTAAGCCAACATTAACAACACGAGTACTGATAGCAGGGACAGTATCTAATGCAAAGATCTAAGGTCAAGGTATCACTTTACCTGTGTCTGTGCTGGGGCCTATAAAATGTACTTTAAATGTGTATATGTCTATGTTGGAGCCCGGAGACCTGTAGGTGTATACATTAGCCAGCTAACCATAGAGCTATAGGAGTTTCACATTTTAAGTTTGTATTTTCATCACTAGAATTGAACTTAAATTATGATTGAAATATTCACCAAACTGTGACGGGGGCTTTGCAGCATCTCAAACTAGGATAGAGATAAAAAGCTAGCAAGTAGTTATACCCGTTTGGTTAACGGCAAATCCACACTGAGAGTGTTTTTGACGTCCGTCACTCATTCGTCTCCAGGAACTGATGTGCTTCCTTTTTACTAAACGTATGAATCCATACTGAGAGACGCACTGTGGTTCTTTACGCTTCAAATCCATTGTTGTCGTTTAGTAGGAGTAATCTACGTAGACAGCTGTTTAAATCACACAAATATTTAGCTGTACATGTTTGTTTATCTCTGTGAGCGTGCCTGTTTCACAAAAGGCAGATTACCCTCACTCACTAATGTGGGCGGGGAAATAAAATCATTAGGTCTACATTGAAACACTGTTGATGTCCTGATTCTTAGTTAGCCAGCCGCTGTCTACTCAGCTCCCCAGGACGGCACAGAGTCAGAGGGGACGACAGAACTCTTACGTCAACCCGTTAGTACTGAAGACAGTGAAGACACTAAAGCCCTGTTGAGAGAGTAGCACAGTCTCTGCTAATGTACTTGCTAAAGAGCTCGCTACTTCTCTGGGGTTCATACATGCAACTACCTTTTTTTCTTGCTGTCTAACTAACTAACTAACTAACTAGCAAAATACTCAGCAAGTAAGCTCGGTTATGCTAAAACCAGGTTTGTCTTCATTCTAAAAACTGTGGAGACGTTAGAGCTTTCACCAAATGAGTTTGGTCTTCGCCTAGTTGGACAGTGCTATGATTAGACTATCTCTGGTATGATGTTAAAGACATGCTATAGCAGCTGAGCTAATCACACCATACACAGGTATCATTTCGGTGAGCGGAGACGAGAAACAACATGTACAATTTTGGCTGAACGTAGCAGAACTACTGTGTTAGGGAGGGACCCTCTGAGCTGAGGGCCAATTAGCCACTAGAGACTGAGGGAGATGGACAGATGGAGCCATCAGACAAGTCCCGCCTCTCACTGCATTATCCAGCCAATCACTGCAGTCAATCCTAATGCCCTGCAAAAGATTCATTTAAAAACACTTCTGCAATTGAAAGGCTAAAGTAATTGCCTTTTATAAAATCAATACAGATTGTTGTTCACCCAATAGCATTTGAAAGAGTTTTGTTTGCAGAACTAATGCGGGATAGATGCAGGACAAAACAAAACAAATACAGTTCTGTTGACTTTACAGTTTCTATTTTCAGCAATCTGAAGTAAACTATGGAAAGGTGGACGTGGAGAATACATGTACTGCATCATTTATTAGCCATAATATCAGGATAACTGGAGGAAGTAAAAGGTGATTGGTCAACATTGCATCTGGATTAACATGTGTGATTAGGTTTAAGGCGGATCATTGTCAACATTATTAAACATTGTTTTTTTGTTCCAGTATGTTTATGTTGTAGTCACTTTGTTAGTGTTAGTGTGTATTATGTGCATTACATGTGTGCAGTATTTTGAATCCTCTCTGTTAAACATGTCAAATGTAAATCAATATCACCTTCACAGGAGAGAAGGAGGAAGACCAACTATGTTAAGTTTCAGTGTGTTTGTTGTTACCGTAGTGTTTTTTTATTTTAAATATCTGTACTGTATCTCACTTCTATGAGTGTGTGTATGCATGTGTTTAAGAGAAAATGAGTTTTGTGATCGAGTGTTTGTGACATTCCTTTGAGCACTGGGAGCTAGTTGGGATTAAAGTGTTTAACCGGAGTTGCTCTGTTGAGTCAAATGATGTGATTCAATGAGGGCAAAGAGACGTTTTAAAGCAAGAGGACAGGAAGTAAGGAAACCACTAAACTCAATCTCCCAGAGTCCTTTGCTACAGTGAGCCTGTGTATTTTGTTCTGGTTCCATTAGAGAAATAGTGTACAGTATAAGTGATCTATAATATCTCAGTGTGTGAATGCAGATCACGTGTGATAATTGTTATTGATATAGGAGCTGATTCTCTGATTATTTCTATTCTGGGAAGGTGTTGGGTTCTTTTCTTTTTTTCCAACAGGAATTTGAACATTTCTGCTTCAGACATGTATTGTACATAGGCTAGTAGCTGTGTATATTAATATATTGGGAGGTGGGAACTGTGTGTTCTGTCATCCCAAGTCATTTTCACTCTGTACCCTCTCATGTCTCCGTTTGTTTTTCTTATAATAAACAGTCAATTTTGTCAAACAGAAGAGTAGAGACTGTGTCTGAATTTACATTTGAAAGGGGACTTCAATCCCCTGAAACTGTCTTGTAGCCCACCTGGGGAGGCATTATACAGACATTATAATATTTCCATTTGATAAAGTGATGTGGCCATAAACACATACTGTAACATTCAATCATGTCCTTGCAAGCAGAACTCGCCATCATGTTTGATTGTAACCCCTGTGCACACGTTGTTATGACGGTCTGCTCTCTTTAACGGAGGAGGCCGCTGTAAAGAGTTCACTGAAGAGATAGACGATTCTTTTGTAAGCTTTTATTCTCACAATGGGTTTTGACCAGCTGGTAGATACAATATCACAGAGATTAGTGACATGGTTTGACTTGAGTAAAACCTGAGTAAAGGTTTGTTGATGCACTTCAAACATTGTGTTATTTATGAGTTCTTATGCTGTTGTTAGATCATAGATGCTGCAGTTACACCAAACCCTCACAGATTTGATTGACTAGTTGGATTACTCCTCTATGATGATTTATCATATTTGACATGTTCAGAATTTAAATAAACAGAATTTTGCAACAGAATTTTTTAAGGCTTTGTGAATCTAATAAAGTGAGTCAGATAAAATGCAAGTACAACAAAAAACTACAAAGGGTTAGAATGTAACTTCTTCAGTATGAGTCATGTGTCCAGTCTGATTAGTAGATGTCTAAACCTGAGAAGAAAATGCTGGTCAAACATCATCCTTGATGTGAATTGTGTAAAAACTAGAATTTGTGCAAGTTTTCTTTTTTCCATTATCTTTTCATTGTGAGTTTAAAGCACACGTCCCTCCTCACCAGACACTTTCCCTATTTCCCAGGTCCCTTCATTGCTCTTTTACGTCCATCCAGCAGATGCCCTGGGACTTTCCTTCCTTGCCCCATCACCTGACTGCCCCGTCCATCTATGCACCTGTTCCCACTTCCCTCATCTGCTCTGCGGTTAACCTGGCCTTCCCCGCCATCTTCCTCAGCATTTTTTCAAAAGTCACTACGTATACTTTCCACTTGCTTTGTTCTGTTATCAGGTCATCGAAGTTGCAATGTGGTTTTCTGTTATTTCGGGCCTCTGTTGCCTGTCCACCGGACCTACTGCCTAATTTGGACTCCTGCCTTTCTGCAAATACATCACTGATCTTATCCTGTCAGTCTGCTTAGTCTGCATTCAGGTCCTTCCCTTGTTGCCACTCTCCCTCTCCGGTGTGACCATTTTAGATCATTGTTTTGGTTTGAATCCCAAACTCCAGATTATTTCTGACCTGGTCTCAGTTGTCCAAAACAGAGCTATAAGAGTGAATACTGGACTTACATGCAGGTGACCATCATCACTTGAATAAATGCCATAACTATTATATATATTTATATATTATATTATATGTACGTATATATAATATAATATATACAGTTTGTTACAATGCCTCCAAGTGGACAAATATATCAATGAATACAACTTTAAATAATCTGTATGAGCTCTGAGGTATGGACGATGCTGGCTGAGAAGAGCACTTTGATAAAATACTTTGTGAACACAGAATTGATTTCAAAATGTTACAACTTGCACACGAGGCAATGCATGCCCCGGCCCCTGCATATATAGCAGATTTGTTGAGGCTCAATTCTAACTGTCGGCTACTCCGATAATCTGATCAAGGCCTTTCATCTGTTCCCTGTTTTAAGCGGCTGCTGAATACTCATTCTGTAGGTTTTCCTTTTTACAAATACTCGCTGTTTGCTTAAGTTTTGTATTTTGGTTGTGTGCTGTAATTGTTGTCGATGGATTGTGTGCGTGTGTGTGTGTGTGTGTGTGTGTGTGTGTGTGTGTGTGCGTGTGCGTGTGCGGGTGGTGCGTGTGCGGGTGTGTGCGTGTGCGGGTGCGTGTGTGCGTGTGTGTGTGTTTGAGTACTTGTACAAGATAGAGAATACACCGGGGACACTCTCATTTATGTCTAGAACAACACCAGAGAAGTGTTTTACAAGGATAGTAGACATGTATTCAAGTTATTTGCAACCTCTCAACACAGAACTAAATATAAAACAATGCATCTTTCATCAATTCAATTAGCTGTTTGTACATAACACAAATGTCAAAGGCATATCAAGAGAAAAAGTTTCAATCTTTAAAAAATATAATGATATACAAGTTGTTATATTAGAATGTAATCAATTAACAATTTTTCCTGTAAAAATGTTTTATTTAATCTCATGTTAAATAAATAAATAAATATAAAAATAATATTTATCTTTACTATTATTAAAGAAAAACATTGTTTGTCACATAACTAAGTGCAATCAAAGCTTTAATCTTAAACACTATAATAGGACATGGTAATAAATGCATTAATACAACTTAAATCATCTAAAAAATATACACAATCTAAAACATTCACACGGCATTGAGTAACGGTTATGAGTTAGTCATATGAACTCAGCTGCAGTCCATCAGGTACACCTAACTACAACTGTCTGAGGTTCATGCTGTTTTCCTGTGGTTGACCAAGGACGGCTTTCAAAACGCTTTCGCTTGATTTTTTAATCAAATTTATTTTAGTTTTTTAGAGAGAATATAACAACAGGCTCATGCAGCTGCACCATTACGGTCTGCAGGGGCTGCATCACTGTGGGAGGTGGAAGGTTGAATCACTGCTGCCTGGGAGGTGGAAGGGAGGGCTGCATCACTGCTGCCTGGGAGGTGGAAGGGAGGGCTGCATCACTGCTGCCTGGGAGGTGGAAGGTTGAATCACTGCTGCCTGGGAGGTGGATGGCTGCATCACTGCTGTCTGCACTGGTGTCACACACAGCCTCTTGGCCTGTTGAGTGACATCTTCAGGTGCAGATGCAGACGCTGTAACAAAAAAACACACTGATCAGTCTTCAGTTGAACCCTTTGCTGCAGAGTCTCTGCCAATGTCCAATAGCATTCAAAAGGGTTTAGTTTAACAACATCTAACAATTCAACCTGTAAAATCAATGTCGTGTAAGAATCTGTGACGTCTTCATCATCTTGTTTTCATCACACTTCACATGAAAACATCATCTTACCTTCAACTCCTGTGGCTGCCTTGCTCCTCTCCCTCACCCTCTTCTTGCCCTACACAAAAGAACAAAAACAAATGAGACTTTCCATCTAAAATCAGCTGGTAAAATGTCTGCAGTGTTTCATTAGCTCGAGTGGAGTGATGGAAACATGTATGTGTTGTGCACTTACATAGTTTTCTCTGGTGGACCATCCAGGGTGTTGCTGGGCGTGGAGCCGCCTTAGCACACCAGCCTGGTTGTAATAATCGTCCTGCTCCTCATGCGTCATTGACGTCCACTGTGGACGGACATAACACAATGTTAGCACTCACACACACTAACACACAACAAGAACACAAGCACAAAAACAGATCAACAGACACGGCGCTCAGAATCGGTTTGTTCTCTGGTTATGGGACAATAAAGAAAAAGCACAAATCACTGTGAAGATTTACAATTAGAAACTTTTTACAAGTTTTGATCGTGCCTCAAACATACGGAGAAAATACATTTACCCTCTGTCCCAGGATTTCATTAACGGCTGCATTCCCTCTGCATTCAAGGTTTGGTCCAACCACAACATTTGGTCTCTGCTCCTCCATGAAGAGCATGAAGGCGTTTGGAGGCTTCTTTACGTAGGGCCGGTCACCCTCCTGCTGGTTTACAAGCTTTCTCTTTCTACGGGAAAAAGAGTTCATGTTAGCTCTGTGTAACAATTGTGAGGAAAGAAGTATGCATCTAATTTAACCCGTACTGTGTTATTAAAATCAATAGGCTGATTATAATAATATTCATATAGGAAAAATAAAAAGAAGAAAAGTACATGTTGAGCAAAACTGTCCAAAATAAACTTACCTTGGTTTGTAGCTTGTCAGTATAGGAGCAACCGGGAAGGGAGGAGCGAGATATTTTTCTACGACCTCGTACACTGGCTCTCCATTCCTACACAGATAGAGAAACAGATACGCACATTAGATAATAGAAAGAGTGTGTGTGTGACGATACAAGAAGAAGCTTGATGGTGAGTTTTTGTTTACATTTGTGTGTGTTACTTACAGCATTCCAACAACACGGAAGTTCAGGCCTTCAGGGAGATTCATCACTGGCCTAAAGATAGCCTGGAGACACAAACACACCGAAAAAGTGATGAGACAAGCTGCAATGGTTTCTTCCATCCACTAGGTGTCAGGATTCCTTCCTTTAAATTACAATGACTGAATGACATCTGTGGAGTAAAATCCCATCAGGAGAATCTCCAGCACACAGGGTGCTGTTGAGGGGTGTCTATTCATGTGAACATCAGAGGACCACAGGGCAAAAAACTAAACATGGCCTGTTAATGTATTCAAGCAGCATTCATCGAGTCTCAACTTGATTTAAACTGAATTTCACTTTATGAAAACATACCCACTTTTTTAGATTTGTGCTCATTAAAATGTGTTTTTGGGATTCAAAACTTCTAGACAAATAATCACTAACTATTCCAAACTTCATTGGTGAGAGATTAATGTTGCTCTTTTAACGGCATGACAATATTTCTTGGGATAACAGACGCTTGGCACTCGCTTGTATCAGAGTTATTTCATATCTGGTCACTTTGCAAAGATAAAATCTTCTCAAATAAATTGTATGATAATAAAATGTCTGTATTACCAACACACATTAAAGCAATTATTTGAGACTCATCACGAGGATTGGAAAGTCACCATCACCATGTGTGTCATATACATAAAACTATATTCTTCTGTGTTTTCTAAATCTAGAAATGTTTTAACCAAGTTCTGCTCACTTAAGGAGAGACACTCAGGGGCATAGGGTACAACTATTTAACTAATAGATATTACTTATTATAAACTTCCCCAGTTGATAACTTACAAAGTGTAGTGAAATAAACTCCTAAATGACCCTGAACACGGCTGTTTGTGCCGCTACACGTGGGTTGTAACCCAGCGCAATCTTAACACGTACAGCATCGTTTCAGCATGAAAAAGCCATCTGATTAAGGCTTTTTAACTTCATGCCAGAAGAGTGAATGGGACCTTTCTTCTGTTTTGAACCTAAATAAGTATTTTGAATGTTTTCTTTCCACTAGTGTGAAAGAAGACATGTTAATAAGCAAAAGTACCCACACTCTCTTAACTGATCAGTAGTGTCTCGCCTTAACAGCTTCACTACACTGAGCTCTCTTGAATTATTACTTTAGAATCATGACTAGTGAAGTTGAATGAAGTTATTGATTGTATCGATCAGCAGCCTCACAGTGAACACATGGGAAGGGACAACAGAGTGAGCTTACCTGGGCATCATATTCTCCACAATGTGTCTCTGCTTGCTGAGGGTGGGTGTTGAGGTCCAGCCCAGCAGGGACCGGAGCAGGAGCAGGAGCAGGAGAGCAGGAGCAGGAAGGCAGGAGCAGGAGCAGGAGCAGGAGCAGGGAGCGGGAGCAGGAGCAGGAGGGTTGATTGCCTCGTCAATTTCAAAGTTATCCCAGCCCAGAGATTGGGAAACAGCTTCCTGAATTCATCTCCGCTATGATGCTTTCTATATCTGCAAACTGATCCATTTCGGTGGCAGCAGGAGCAGAGCAGGAGGGTTGAACATGTCAATCACAACATTTATATCAGCCAAGACAGTGGAAAACAGCGCTGCTGAATTATCTCTGCTAAATTGTGTTCCATATCTGCACACTGATCCATTTGGTGGCAGCAGGAGCAGAAAACAGGAACAGGAGCAGGAGCATTGAGAACGTCTTCAATTACGAAGTTCATGTCATCAAAGGGATTGGGAAACAGTTGTCCTGAATCCATCTCCGCTATGGACACGCTCTATATCTGCAGCAGGATCTATTTGGTGGAAGAGATGTTCTGAGTGATGAGTGTCACCAGACTCTTCCAGAAGAACGACTTCGTTCTGGGCTTCAGTGAACTCCTGTCACACACTTGGAAGGTGGCTCAGAAACACTGTAATGTAAAGTAACAATATATATTATACTCGTTCAGGTATATATCATTATGTTTTAGTTATTATAACTTCACCTGGTCCAACTACAACATTAGATTGCTGCCTAAATATTAATGCAGCAATAGTAATACTCCAATATTATATATATAATACGATACTTTGGAAGGAGCCAATCTGCATGATGAGTGCTTTCACTTTTACCTTTCTGGACTTTAATTCAGTAAGATGTGAAGGCAGCTCGGACTTTTACGTGTAAAAGTATTTTTACATTGTGGCATTGGTATTTTTACTAAGTAAAAGCAGGTGTGTCATTAAAGTATTTTAAGTCTGTACTTGAGTACAATTTTGAGAGACTTGAGTATTTCCATTTTCTGCTACTTCATATTTTAATTCCACCACATTTTGGAGGCCAAATCTTGTACTTTCTACTCCACTACACTTATTTAACTGCTCTAGTTACAAGTTACTTATATATACTATTAAGTATAAAGTAAGTATATGACCAGCTCCAACATTGAAATGCTGCAGTCAAGTTTACACATCAGTATTAAATAGCATCTGACTGGAGCCAATATGCAGCAGTACTTCTACTTTGTATACTTTAAGTACATTTTGCTGATACTTATGTACTTATAAGTACTTAAGTTATATGTTAATGAATAAGAATGGAAAAGAACACTGTTGGAAACACTGGCCTCTGATTGGAAACTATCTGAAACTCAACCTTAATCCATTCCTGCACTTCCAATTTCTGAAGATTGTAAAGAAAGGTTTTCCTCTCCCTCGCACTGACTCCAGGCGCTCGCTAGATCAATTGACGAAGATTTGTGACAGTTCGGCTGTCGTCCTGCAGGACACCATATCCCTCCAGACCCCTGCTCCTGTGCCCCCCCGCTCTGGCCACGCCCCAACGGTAGACAGCCTGTCATAACTAGAACGCTACAAAATAATACTTTCCCGCATTGTTATGTATTGAAAGGTTGCAGTTATAAACCATTTATATGTGATCATTAATTATATTGAGTAAAAAACATTACTTTTTTAAATATTTTATTTGTTTTAATATGTTTTGCTATTTCTTCCAAAGCAATTCTTCTTTTTAAATTGAAAAACTGACTCTGATTGTCTCGAAGTTAAAGTAATGAAGGCATCTGGTCCTGTTAGATATAAAACGAGTGCGCTTCTGCTGCTCAGGAAAACGTAGACAATATAAAAGCTTGACAAAAAGCAAAGCTTGTGCTCAGATATGTGAAACCATTGTGTGAAAATAAGATTCGATAGCTGGCCCCAATTTTAGTGAAACTTAGTCATTGAAATTGCTTAAACAAACTCCCACAGGTTGTTTGTTGGACTTCTTGTGTTTTGTTTTTCCTCAAGGACACCGCCAACACTGACCCCTCACTACGAGAGAGTTTTCCATGTGTGGACCCGCAGTACCAATACCCGGCGGTGCTAAGAACAAGCGTTGCCAGAGCTGTCACAGAGGTGCAGAGGCCTCAGGTGAACATAACTGCAGCCTCATTCTTTTAACTACAGTAGTTATATCAGAAATGTGGCGATTGTTAACCAAATTTCTTATCTAACATAACATAACTTGAGGGGGAGGGGTCAAAATCTGAATCCGTGATTGCCTTTTACAATGCTCCCGATCGTCCGTTGATGACATGTTTTCAGACACGAGCCGGGGCCTCCAGTAAAATCCATCAGACTGCTGCAGTCCGCCCCCTGCTGGCACCTTCACAAACACCCTACCGCTCTCTGTCCAAGTCCTTAACACTTTGAATGTTTCTCTGCTCTAACTTCTTTATTTCCATCACAAAATCTTGTAGGACTCTCTGCCTTTTCCTTTTTTTCTCTTTTTTTGTCCCGAATATTTTCTCTTGATTAGTGGATGTGCATGTTCATTCATTCTGCAAGATTTCTCTCTCCTTTAACCTCCCAGCCCCTCTTTTTTCTGTCCAGTTTTCCGCTCCTTTCTTTCAGTCTCCTCCCAGTAATCCTCTCTATGAACCTTCCTCCTGCCTGACTTCACTGTCACATGACATCAGGCTGGCTGCTGGTAGAGCTGAAAAGGTGTGACTTCCAACTTTATCGAGAGTTTTTCCTGCGGATGAATTTCAGTGTCGAAACCAACACGTTCTTACTGGACATTTGTAACTTGTTGAAATGAGGTTCGAATCTGAATATGTTAGAGGGCTGAAATTCACAAGGAAATGCCTAAGACACAGTTGATAAAAAATAAACTTTGCAATAAATGTTCCCCAAATTTTGAAACCTGTTTCAGGATCCATTTCTCTTACCTAGAAGAACTCAAATGAATCGGTCATATAATGTTGTACTTTTCCAGGATGAGTAGTAACTGACAATATGGGTTTAATTTATATTTTCAATCTTCTTTCTGAAAAAAAACTATTTTTCACACTGTCAAAATGACCCTCAATAACAGTTTTTAATAACAACATTTGATTGACCCTTATCAAAATGTGTGTATCGTGTTTATGGTTAAACAAATATATTATAATTTATATATACCATATCAGATATGCTGGTGTATATAAAACTGCATTGTTGTTCTATAATGAGAGAGGTGCCATTATCTGATTACATGTTATTTGAGTTACAGGCTTTAATCCATGATGTCAGATTGACAGATGGTGCGGCAGCGAAAACCTTGGTTTTTTTCCTTCCTCCGCACAAAATAATTTTGGTTTTTAAATAACAAATTTTAATTTAATGAGGAAAACTGACCAATAATTTTAAAATAACAGGATTTAAAACAGTGGATTATCTCTCGCCTCCATAATAGCTCATTTAATAAGGGTTTTCAATTCATTCTTATAGGAGAGATTGAATAACGATTGAAGATGAGAGAGATGTAACAAAGGTCCCTTACACTAAATTCATACAACATTGTAAGATTATTGTTTTGCAACACAAAGACGCGTAATAAAACAATAAATTCCTTCCTTCTGAGTGAGAATCACAGTAGAAAGGTCTCAAGAAAACTAACCATCACAAATAACCTAACAACAACCAATAACCCTTCTCTCTCCATAGCGTGTGTGGAGGAGGATACCCGAGCCTGAACGTCCCCAGTTGCACGCCGCACCAGTGGTTTCCATAGAACGCACCGCACTACGAACTGAGACGGACAGTCGTGCGGCTGCAGGGCGTCACCGGCAAGCCAACATGTACGCCGTCCCCGCCCTCACCGTGGACTCGCTCACCAGAAGGACATCTCTGCTCGACCGCCGAGTTCCACCGCAACAGCTGATCTTCAGGGAGAAGCTGGGGAGGGGAGTCAGTTTGGAAGGGGTGTTTGGCAGTGGGGCGGCAGCCAATCAGGGAGCAATGGAAGGTGTTTGGGTGGGTGAATGTGTTGGGTGAGGTTGAAACAATGGGTGGTGATGGGTGATTGTTGATGTTGTTGTTTAGTCTGCGAGGTTGTTGGGTGGTGGTTTTGGGTTCTCTTTGGGTTAAAGGTTTAGGGTTGCTTCTATGGTGTTTTTTGATAACGTGGGTTTGTTGTGTTTTGTTGTTTTTTGTTTGTTTTTTGTGGTTTTTTTTTTTTTTTTTTTAGTGTTTTTTTGGTTTTTTTTTTATTTTTGTTTTGTTTTTTTTTTTTTTGGTGAATGTTTTGTTCTTTATTTGCCCCCCCCCCCCCCCCCCCCCCCCCCCCCCCCCCCCCCCCCCCCCCACCCCGCCCCCCCCCCCCCCCCCCCCCCCCCCCCCCCCCCCCCCACCCCCATTTTTTTTTTCCCCCACCCCCCCCCCCCCCCCCCCCCCCCCCCCCCGCCCCCCCCCCCCCCCCCCCCTCTTCTTTCCACAAGTCTCTATTATCTTATCTCGATTGTGATCTCGGATCCCAAAGATCGGTTTTTACCCTGTTGCACTCCATCCCCTGGATCAGGGACTCAAGTTCCTTGGGGAGGGGTCTCCTCTCCCTGACAGAGAGTGTCTGTTCTGTACTGGTGGCTGTTTTAAACAGTGAGGGCCGACGCCACCAGCCAGCAAGGTACACACGTGGTGTGTGACATGTTTTAATGTTTATGATCTGCGTGAACTAGTTTGTTTCTTTAAAGTCTCTTCCGTGGGGTGTTCATAGTAGTAAAGTTGTGTGTACCGTTAACACATATACGTCGTCTGACTATCAGGGTGGGATGTCGTCCATGGTTGGCCATCTAGAGAAAAGGCTGTGGCATTACCAATCATAAGGAAACATCGGGGACCATGAATCACAGGACACTGTATGGAAAATATGGTTTATTAGTAGTGACTGTATATTTAGGTGGTATGGAGCCAGTAGTACAGTGCCCTTTTTCTTTGGAGAAATGACAGGTACTACATTTTTTAAAGTTTGGGCGTAGGGTGGTACATTGCAGAAGCCACGAGAGTAAGCTGGGTTTAAAATTATCCAACCAACAACCCAATCCCAATGTTGCCACTTCTTTTCCAATGGGTTTTTCTTGGACTTCATTGTTTGTTAACTACAGTGATTGGCGTATTGGACGTATATGGACGAGGACTGCAGCTGCTGCTGTTTATTACACTTCCTAATTCATTGAATGTGATTTAAACATTGTTAATCTGGGAGACAGAAGACAGTCCAGAGTGAAAGCCATCTGCCTGGCCTTCAGGAACGACTCCTGAAGGAAAATAAAGATCATGTCCGTCTGAACGACCCCAACATCATCCGGCTGCTGTGTGTTGTGTGTCGTCCGACCCACTGTGCATGGGACCGAATACATGGAGACATGGAGACCTCAACATGTGTCGCTGTCGCAAGCGGGATGATCGAGAGCACCGAACACAGCCAACAACATCCCTTCAGGTCAGGTTAAGATACCACACTCTGTTTATATCCTCTTATAGATTCAGGCTATTCCACTCTTTTCTAAAGAGGACATTGAACCCATGAACACACTCACCTCCTCCATGTCCAAACCGTCTCACCCTCCCTTTCATCTCTAAACCCTCCTCCTTCCTTTATCTCCGCCCTCCTCCAGTCCTGTCCGACCTGTTGCAAGTCGTGCAGATTTCGTCGGGGATGAAGTTCTGGCTTCTCTAACTTTGTGCACCGCGGACCTGGCCACCAGGAACGCCTGCTGGACCGCCGCCTCACATCTAGATTCGCCGACTTCGGGATGAGCCGAACCTGTACAGCCAGTCGATACTACCTCCCCTACCGTCATCCAGGGCCCGGGCTTGCTGACCATACGATGGATGGCCTGGGAGTAGCATCCTGTGGTGAGGGACGAGAGAGTTAGCATAAGATCGGACTTGAAGAAAAAAAAGGAGATCATTTCACCTAGGTTAGCTGTAGTTTCCCTGACACCTCTACCTGCTTCTTAAGATGGTTTAAAGTAAAACACAAAATTCTTGAAACTGCGTGTGGAATAAGAACTTTACTCTTAATCTTATGAATGTATTAATTGGATTCTGATTGATAAACTTAACTTTCTGTCTGACGGTAACACCCTATGACCACCCAACATTGTTATTGACTGAAAGGTAGTGGGGTTTAAAACCCGTGGTGCATTCTAATAACTTGAACAGCTCCTATCATAAGACGTATCATTGACTTCTACGCATTTTTAACTGATATGTATGCCACCCCCAACTCCTTCCAGGGTAAGTTCACCGGCCCAGTGACGGGTGGGCGTTTGGCGCACCCTTTGGGAGATCTTCACTCTGTGGGTAAAGGAGGCAGCCTTACAGCCTGCTGTCCGACGAAACAGGTCATAGAGAAACACTGGCGAGTTCTTCAGGAACCAGGGCGACAGGTGAGACGAATCAAGGAAACAAGTTTCAGTACAATTCAGATGTGTCATTATTTCCGGGTCAGTGGTATTGCAGTTCAGGTGGCCTGATTAGGTCAACGTTGGGCCCAACTTTGCTAAAGTTTGCCTCACAGTTCCACTATAGCAGGCTGCAAGTTCCACTACAAGGGGGAGCTGTTCGTGTATTGTTGCTACAGTTTTATGCCCATCCAATCTGGTTCCCAGGGGATCGGTACCCCCCCCCTACAATCAGGGCTTCTTCAACGGCGGGCGGCCCAGCGCCCCCAGAGGCGTTCAGAGAACATTGAGGGTGCTGGAAGCAATATTTAGAAAGGGGGGGCGTTCACGTGTCTTTGGGGGCGTTGTGTGTACGGCGCCCAGGCGTATCATACAAACTACTTCTACTACTACTATAAATAATATCAAATCTAGTCCAGAATAGAATAAACCTGGCGACTGACTGTTTTTCCTGGCCATGGCCAGGTCCTTGATACAACACAAGATTAATCCGAAGGGCCATGATATATGGTGACCTGGTCATACTCTAAACATATGATTTATAAGCGGTTGGGCCAAAATAGGTGGAAACCACTGACCTACAGGGTAGGAATGTAACTGCCGCAACAGTTTGGACTTGTTATCATTTCTGAATGCCCGAAACTACACTGTTGTCTTTTTTTAGATCGCCACGGACTACGTTGGGTACACCGAGAAGATTTTTTCTTTCGGTTTTATAACGATTCCCTTTATTACCAACTAGAGTCTTCCTTTCTACGCCCTCCACTTCTGCCCACCTTCGCTCTTGAGCTGATGATGTGTTGTTGGCGTCGGCGAAATAACCGGTAACCGACCCACCTTCGAGGGGACTTACGAAGCCTGACCTCATTGTCAACCAGTGGCTGAGGCTGCTGGGACGTACCACTCTGAGGGTTTGTCCATCTTCTGGATCCTGTAAGACAACAGAGACTGACACTAGAAGACAGGACGACGAATGGTGTACAAGATAAGTCACTCTCTCTGAGGGAATAAAGAAACTAGCAGAACGTGGTCCGAAGGTTTGCTTGTGGTCGCAGCAGCGGCACATCTATTCTGAGAGACAGCAGAGGAGTAGAAATGGCTGTTCAACTCAGAGGAGATCCAAACCTTACGTTGTTAGTAAAACAAGACTTTCTAAGCTTTTTAAAGTTCCTATTATTGCTGATTTGACAGTTTACTCATCATCATCCTTTAAGCCCCTTTGACCAAAACGCGTCTTCTCTGACCTTTTTGACATATTTTTTTTTCCATGTTGTCATGGGGCCAAAGGTGCCATAAACTTTATTTTCTGTCTTTTTCTGTGACTTTTACAGATGCCAACAACTGGACAGACTTTGCAGTTTGGTCATTTCCTCCTGTCCCTGTGGTTTTTTATTATTATGTGCACTGTCTGTGTCTCAGTTATTCATGTTCATTTAACCCCCACACGGAGCTAGGGTTAGTGGTCAAAGTGTAAGTGTAGTTTGTTTTTAGATTTTTATTTTATTTTAATTGTTATGCAAGTATTTCAACTTGTGTTGTCTTTTTTGTGGATAAATGAATGTTTTTGATTAGCTGAGGTTCACATCACGATGCCAAGAGGCTGAGTTGATACCTGTGTGTTCAAAGAGTGCAAGTCAGTCACGTTGGGTACGTGTGTTAACTTAAGGAGAGGAAATGAAGGGCGGCAATTGAAACAAAAAATAAAATGTTTGTGCTATGTGGTTTGCCAAGTAGAATAAAGACGTGAAATGATTAACAACAAATCATGATAATGCATTTGTAAAAGAAAAAGTAATTGTTGTGAATGACTAAACAAATGTACCATTACCATGCTGCCCGTTGGTCTGTTAAATTCAAAGTGCCTTACAGTTTGTACATGAGTGGAAACTAAAGCCAACAATACAACACGAGTACTGATAGCAGGGACAGTATCTAATCAAAGATCTAAGGTCAAGGTATACTTTACTTGGTCTGTGCTGGGGCCTATAAAAGTACTTAATGTGTATATGTCTATGTTGGAGCCCGAGGAGCGACCTGTAGGTGTATAATTAGCCGCTAACCATAGAGCTATAGGAGTTTCACATTTAAGTTGTATTTTCATCACTGATTGAACTTAAATTAGTATGAAATATTCACCACAACTGTGACGGGGGCTTTGCAGCATACTCAAACCTAGGATGAGATAAAAAGCTAGCAAGTAGTTATGACCCGTTTGGTTAACGGCAAATCCACAATGAGAGTGTTTTGAGCTCCGTCACTTCATTCGTCTCCAGTGAACGATGTGCTTCCTTTTAACTAAACGTATGAATCATACTGAGAGACGACACTTGGTCTTTACGCTTCAAATCCATTGTTGTCGTTTGGAGTAGGGTAATCTACGTAACAGTAACTGTTTATAAAATACACAAATATTTCGCTGTACATGTTTGTTTATCTCTGTGAAGGTGCCTTGTTTCACAAAAGCAGATTACCTCAATCACTAATGTGGGCGGGGAACTAAAATCATTAGGTCTACATTTAAAACATGGTGTCCTGTTCTTAGTTAGAGCCAGCCGCTGTCTACTCAGCTCCCCAGGACGGCACAGAGTCAGAGGTGGACGACAGAACTCTTACGCAACACCGTTAGTACTGAGAGCAGTGAAGACACTAAGCCCCTGTTGAGAGAGTAAGCACAGCTCTGCTGCTAATGTACTGCTAAGGATCGCTTACTTCTCTGGGGTTCATACATGCAACTAACTTTTTTCTTGCTGTCCTAACTAAACTAACTAACTAAACTAGCAAAATACTCAGCATTAAGCTCGGTTATGCTAAAACCAGTGTTTTGTCTTATTCTAAAAAACTGTGGAGAAGTAGTTAGAGCATTCTCACCAAATGAGGTTTGGTTCTTCGGCCTAGTTAGGGACAGTGCTATGATTAGACTATCTCTGGTATGATGTTAAAGACATGCTATAAGCACTGAGCTAAATACAACCATACACAGGTATCATTTCGGTGAGCGGGAAAGACGAGAAAACAACATGACAAGTTTGGCTGAACGTAGCAAACTACTGTGTAGGGAGGGGACCTCTTGAGCTGAGCGGCCAATTAGCCACTAGGACTGGGGAATGGAAAGATGGAGCCATCAACAAGTCCCGCCTCTCACTGCTTATCCATCCAATCACTGCAGTCAATCCTATGCCCTGCAAAAGATTCTTTAAAAACACTTCTGCAATTGAAAGGCTAAAGTATGGCCTTTGTAAAAATTCAATACAGATTGTTGTTAGTCCCCAATAGGCAATTGAAAGAGTTTGTTTGCCGAACTAATGCGGGATAGATGCAGGACAAAACAAAACAAATACAGTTATGTTGACTTTTACAGTTTCCTATTTTCCAGTCAATCTGAAGTAACCTAGGGAAAGGTGGACGCTGGAGAATACATGTACTGCATCATTAATTAGCCATAATATCAGGATTAATGGAGGAAAGTATAAAGGGGGGGGTGATTGGTCAACATTGCATCTGGAGTAACATGTGTGATAGGTTAAGCGGGATCTTGTCAACATTATTAAACATTGTTTTGTGTTCCGCTATGTTATGTTTGTAGTCACTTTGTTAGTGTTAGTGATGTATTATGTGCATTACATGTGTGCAGTGATTTTGAACCTCTCTGTGGTAAACATGTCAAAGTTTAAATCATATCACCTCACGGGAGAGAAGGAGAAGACCAACTATGTTAAGTTTTCAGTGGTGTTTGTTGTTACCGTGTGTTTTTTTTGTTAAATATCTGTACTGTATTCAACTTCTAGAGTGTGTGTATGCATGGGTTAAGAGAAAATAGTTTTTGTGATCGAGTGTTTGGACATTCCTTTGAGCACTGGGAGCTAGTTTGGATTAAAGTGTTTCACCGGAAGTTGGCTCTGTTGAAGGTCAAATGATTGTGATACATGAGGGCAAAGAGAAGTTTTTTAAAGCAAGGGCAGGAAGTAAAGAAACCCTAAACTCAATCTCCAGAGTCTTTGCTAACAGTGAAGCCTGATTATTTTTGTCTGGTTCCAATTGCGAGAGAATAGTTGTACAGTTATAAGTGATCTATAATATCTCAGTGGGTGAATGCAGATCACGTGTGGATAATGTTATGATATATGAGCTGATTCTCTGATTATTCTATTGGGAAGGTGTTGGGTTCTTTTCTTTTTTTCCAACAGGAATTTGAACATTTTGCTTCAGACATGTTT
Organism: Cottoperca gobio; assembly: GCF_900634415.1. NCBI lineage: Eukaryota > Metazoa > Chordata > Actinopteri > Perciformes > Bovichtidae > Cottoperca > Cottoperca gobio. The sequence goes on along the minus strand of NC_041363.1, from coordinate 26,057,061 downwards.
GTACATAGGCTTATAGCTGTGTATATTAATATATTGGGAGGTTGGAACTGGGTTTTGTCCATCCCAAATCATTTTCAACTCTGTACCCTCTCATGTCTCCGTTTGTTTTCTTATAATAAACAGTCCATTTTGTCAAACAGAAGAGTAGGAGACTGTGTCGAATTTACATTTGAACGAAAGGGGACTTCAATCCCCTGAAACTGTTTGTAGCCACACCTGGGAGCATTATACGACTTATAATATTTTCCATTTGATAAGTGATTGTGGCCATAAACCATCTGTAACATTCAACATGGTCTTGCAAGCAGAACTCGCCTCATGTTTGGATTGTAACACCTGTGCCACACGTTGGTATGACGGTCTGCTCTCTTTAACGGAGGGAGGCCGCTGTAAGAGTTCACTGAATGAGATAGACGATTCTTTTGTAAGATTTATTCTCACAATGGGTTTTACCAGCTGGTAGATACAATATCACAGGATTAGTGACATGGTTTGACTTGAGTAAACCTGAGTAAGGTTTGTTGATGCACTTCAAACATTGTTGTTATTATGAGTTCTTATGCTGTTGTTAGCATATAGATGCCTGCGTTACACCAAACCCTCCAAGATTTGATGACTAGTTGGATTACTACTCTATGATGATTTTTATCATATTGACATGTTTCAGATTTAAATAACAGAATTGGCACCGGAATTTTTAAGGCTTTGTGAATCTAATAAAGTGAGTCGATAAAATGAAGTACAAAAAAAAACTACAAAGGGTTAGAATGAACTCAACTTCTCAGTATGTCATGTGCCCTCTGAATTAGTAGATGTCTAACCTGAGAAGAAATGCTGGTCAAACATCTACCTTGATGTGGAATTTTGGTTGTAAAAAACTTAATTTGTGCAAGTTTTCTTTTTCCATTATCTTTCATTGTGAGTTTAAAGCCACACGTCCCTCCTCACCAGACACTTTCCCTATTCCCAGGTCCCTTCATTGCTCTTTTACGTCCATCCAGCAGTGCCCCTTGGGACTTCTTCTTTCCTTGCCCCATCACCTGATGCCCCTCCATCTATGGCACCTGTTCCCACTTCCCTCATTCGCTCTGCGGTTTAACCTGGCCTTCCCCGCCAATCTGCCTCAGCATTTTTTTTCAAAAGTCATCTACGTATACTTTCCACTGCTTTGGTTCTGTTATCAGGTCAACGAAGTTGCAATGTGGTGTTTCTTTATTTCGGGCCTCTGTTGCCTGTCACACCGGACCTAAACTGCCTAATTTGGACGTCCCTGCCTTTCTGCAAATACATCACGATCTATTCCGTCAGCTGCTTATCTGCATCAGGTCCTTCCCTTGTTGCCACTCCCCTCTCCGGTGGTGTGACCATTTTAGATCATGGTTTTGGTTTTGAATCCAAACTCCAGATTATTTCTGACCTGGTCTCAGTTGTCCAAAACAGAGCTTAAGAGTGATACTGGCTTACAGCAGGTGACCATCATCACTTGAATAAATGCCATAACTATTATATCTTTTACTATATTATATTGTATGTACCGTATATATTAATATAATTATACAGTTTGTTACCATGCTCCAAGTGGACAAATATCAATGAATAACAACTTTAATAACTATAGCTCTGAGGTAGATGGGACGTGTGGCGAGAAGAGACACTTTGATAAAATACTTTGTGAAACACAGAATTGATTTCAAAATGTTACACACTTGCACACGAGGCAATGCATGGCCCCGGCCCCATGCTATATAGCAGATGTGTTGAGGCCTCAATTCTAACTGTCGGAACTACTCCGATAATCTGATTCAAGCCTTCATCTGTTCCCTGTTTTAAGCGGTCTGTACTCATTCTCGTAGGTTTTTCCTTTGTTACAATCTCGCTGTTTGCTTAGTTTTATTTTGGTTGTGGGCTGTAATTGTTGTCGATGGATGTGTGTCGTGGTGTGTGTGTGTGTGTGGTGTGGTGTGTTGTGGTGTGTCGTGTGCTGTGTGGCGGGTTGGTGCGTAGCGGGTGTGTGTGCGTGTGCGGGTGTCTGTTGTGTGCGGTGTGTGTGTTTGAGTACTTGTACAAGACTAGAAATACAACCGGGGACACTCTATTTATGTCTAGGAAAACACCAGAGAAGTGTTGTTACAAGGATGTGACATGTCATTCAAGTTATTGTTGCCAGAAACCTCTCAACACACAGAACTAATATAAACAGCATATTTCAATCAAATCAATTAGCTGTTTTACATAAACACACAATTCAAAGGCATATCACAGAGAAAAAGTTTTTTCAATCTTTAAAAATATAATGAATACAAGTTGTTATATTAGAAATGTAATCAATTGAAATACAATTTTTCCTGTAAAAATGTTTTTCTTAATCTCATGTTTTTAAATAAATCCAATAAATAGTAAAAATAATATTTATCTTTACTAGTATTAAAGAAAAACTGTTGTCACAAACTAAGTGAATCAAAGCTTTAATCTTAAACATATAATAGGACATGGTAATAAATGCATTATACAAATTCAAATCATCTCAAAAATATACACATCTAAAACATTCACCACGATGCATTGCATTGAGTAACGGTTTATGAGTTTAGTCATATGAACCTCAGCTGCAGTCCATCATGTACACCTTAACTACAAACTGTCGAGGTTCATGCGTTTTCCGTGGTTGACCAGGACGGCTTTCAAAAACGCTTTCGCTTGATTTTTTAATCAAAGTTTATTATTTAGTTTTTTTAGAGAAATATAACAACAGGGCTCATCAGCGTCACCATTCACGGTCGCAGGGGCTGGCATCAACTGTGGGAGGGTGGAAGGTTGAATCACTGCTGCCTGGAGGTGGAAGGGAGGGCTGCAAACTGCTGCCTGGGAGTGAAGAGGGAGGGCTGCACATCATCTGCCTGGGAGGTGGAAGTTTGAACAACTGCTGCCTGGGAGGTGGATGGCTGATCACTGCTGTCTGCAACTGTTGACACACACCTCTTGGCCTGTTGAGTGACATCTTCAGGTGCAATGCAACGCTGTGTAAACAAAAAACAAACACTGTATCATCTTCAGTGACTTTGCTCGAGTCTCTGCCAATGTCCAATAGCATTCAAAGGGTTTAGTTTAAAACATCTAACAATTCGAAAACCTGTAAAATCAATGTCGGTAAGAATCTGTAGACGTCCTTCATCATCTTGTTTTTTCATCACACTTCACATGAAACATCATCATTACCTTCAACTCCTTGTGGCTGCCTTGTCCTCTCCCCTCACCCTCCTTGTCTTGCCCTACACAAAAGGAACAAAAACAAATGAGACTTTCCATCTAAATCAGCTGGTAAAATGTCTGCAGTGTTTCATTAGCTCGAGTGGGGAGTGATGGAAACAGTTGTGTTGTGCACTTACATAGTTTTCTCTGGTGGACCATCCAGGTGGTTGCGTGGCGTGGAGCCCGCCTTAGCACACCAGCCTGGTTGTAATAAATCGTCCCTGCTCCTAATGCGTCATTGACTCCACTGTGGACGGACAAAACACATGTGTAGCACTCACACACACTAACACACAACAAGAAACACAAGCACAAAAACAGATCAAAGACAGGCGATAGAATCGTGGTTTGTCTCTGGTATGGGAAATAAAAAAAAGCACAAATCACTGTGAAGTATTACAATTAGAAACTTTTTACAAGTTTATCGTGCCTCAAACATACGGAGAAAATACATTTACCCTCTGTCCCCGGGATTCATTAACGGCTGCATTCCCTCTCATTCAAGGTTTTGGGTCCAACCACAACATTTGGTCTCTGCTCCTCCATGAAGAGCATGGAAGCGTTTGAGGCTTCTTACGTAAGGCGGTCACCCTCCTGCTTGGTTTAAAGCTTTCTCTTTCTAACGAGGAAAAAAAGAGTTCATGTTAGCTCTGTGTAAGCAATTGTGAGGAAGAAGTAGCACTAATTAACCCGTACTGGTTTATTAAATCAATAGGCTGATTATAATAATATCATATAGGAAAAAAAAGTAAAAGACGAAAAGTACATTTGAGGCAAAACTGTCCCAAAATAAACTTACCCTGGTTTTGTAGTTGTCCAGTATAGGGAGGCAACCGGGTAAGGAGGAGCGAGATTTTTGTTCTACGACCGTCGACACTGGCTCTCCATTCCTACACAGATAGGAAAAAGATTACCACATAGTAATAGAAAGAGTGTTGTGGTGTGCCGATACAAGAAGAGCTTGATGGTGATGAGTTTTGTTTTACATTGTGTGTGTTACTTAAGCATCCAACAACACGGAAGTTCAGCAGGCCTTCGGGAGATTCATCACTGCCTTAAAGATTTTCCTTGTGTGTTTCACTTCCGTCATACATTCTTTAAACCAACAACCTCAAGAATAAGCAGAGAAATAAAATAACTCTGTAGCAAGGACCAGCCTTAGCACATGGGCCGCCCGCTCCACCAGGTGAGCCACGGTCCCAGTTTTAAATACGGTTAACATTATAAATTGAAACAAAAACAAAAAAGCAACAAAACTACTTGGTTATATTTTTAAAAAATCTTGAAAATGTTTCAGTTTGTTACGTTATCGAACTTTGCCTTTTGGTTTCACACGGGACACAAACAGTGGTCTCGTGAGTGAAAGTCCTGTATTTGTGTGACCCATCCCTCCATCTATCCATGCACCCCACCACAACCTCTTCCATGCGCTAACTTCGGTGGACTTTGATATTTGTGATACGTCAAATTAACATAATCCAGAACAAAATAGGTCATTTTGTTTGTATAGGATCGTTATTGTTGAGACAAGGCTGTGCTGGGATACGTTTTTACAAAACACCTTCATTTGTACTTTTTCCTTCGATTTAACTTTGATAGATACGTTATATATGATATATATACGAGACATTACTATGTGTGTATGCATATACTGTGTTCATAGTATATTTATAATATGTGTAGCTATTTTACTCTACACAGTATTCAGGCATGTTGGGCACAACAATCTTCCTCAAGATAAATAAAGTTCTATCATATCTCTCTTTTCCTACGTTTGTTCAGATCTGTAAAACCTAATTCATCTTCAAACATGGACAGAAAACACATTTCAGTTTGTTACAAAGACTATGAGAAAATACTTTAATACGTACAACTACGCAGTGAGGCTAGTTTAAAAAGGATGATTTCAGTTCTCTAAAGAAGAATTAAAATGATGGATATTTTGAAATAAATTCATAAACCAGTTTGGAATTCATCCTTTAAACCGCAACAGAGAAAAGTTAGCATAAAGATTGTTCTTAAATTATACAACATTATTCTGTTTTGATTTAATAAAAATGTTTTCTCCTCCGTCCAGGTTCACAGTAACAACATGTTCCCCCGTGGTGTAAAGATCTTCTCCTCCGTTTCCTGCTGGTTTAAGCCCCGCCTCATCGCCGACTGGGAGGCGGAGCCTGTGGCGTTCAAGACGGTGCTGGACGACAGGAACCCGAGCGCCCGCTACGTCACTGTGCCACTGAACCGCCGCACCGCCAAATCCCTCCGCTGCCGCTTTTACTTTGCCGATGTCTGGATGATGTTCAGCGAAATCTTCTTTCAGTCGGGTAACACACACATACACACACACACACACACACACACACACACACACACACACACACATAAACACAAACAGAAATACTCACACATTCTAATTTCTTTCAAAACAGACAAATACAATTATTTCCCTTTATTTTTCCCTCAGAGGACACCGTACTCCCGACCCTGATGCCCCTGGGGTCGACCTCCCCTGCAGTCAAGAAGGACAGCACCATGTCAACCACTCCTATGACAGGTATAACCTTTGACCTTACCCTTTTCATTTCACTTGAAATAATCCCTCAAATTGAAACACCCTAAAGCTGGGGTAGGCCGTTTATTTTTGCCATCATTGGGCAAAAAAATCATACTAACCTTAAATCGTATTGTAATACAAGTGGTCTGAGAGAAAACTAGACTTTTGCACCTCTTGGCTCTGTTTTCAGGCTTTAGTGATCGAGCCCGTGACGGGAGACTTCGGCCAATCACAGGTCATTTCAGAGAGAGGGTGTGTTCTACAAAAGTAGTGCGTGCACGTCCGTTAAGGGGGTGAAAGCCCGATGCACCAGCGAAATATCCTGCATTGGCAACGATTGCTTACACTGCAAAGCAAGTAAAAAAAGGAAGACGGACTTATCAAAAAGAGTGTCAGAATCTGTGAAGCATTTCAGAGACGGAGAGAAAATGTTACTCATAGTTTAGCATTCTGCTAAATGTAGCCAAAGGCTTTCTATGTAGCTAGCTAGAGCCTCAAATCAAAGTATGTCATCTTAAGGGCTCCATCGTTTTTCAAACCCACTTCGAAACCACGCCTAATTCGGTATGACGAAAGCCTTGACGCAGTGATGCCAGCTGATGTGTTGTCCTACGCTGTGACAAGAGTGTGTGGATGGAGCATAGCAGCGGGCTAGTTAGCCAGTTATGTTGCTAATTCCAGCAAGCATTGATGCTACACAGGTTACAGAGAATGAGAAATGTACAGCTCTAACGTTTTTATCCACAGCAGCCAATCCATCAGCCAGTGAGCCACCAGATGATGGTAACACGCCCATCCTGATTGGCTGCCTTGTCACCATCATCCTGCTGTTGGTCGTCATCATCTTCCTCATCCTCTGGTGCCAGTACGTCTGCAAGGTGCTGGAGAAAGTGAGCAAAATACCATCTGAAACAGAGATTAATTCTACAGCTTTGTTATGTATGTTATGTTTATGACACGGGAGAAAACAAAAGAGTTAATGAATAAGAAATGGAAAGACACTGTTGGAAACACTGGCCTCTGATTGGAAACTATCTGAACTCAACCTTAATCCATTTCTGCACTTCCAATTTCTGAAGATTGTAAGAAAGGTTTTCCTCTCCCTCTCCTGCTCCAGGCTCCTCGTCGGATCTTGGACGAAGAGGTGACAGTTCGGCTGTCGTCCTGCAGTGACACCATCATCCTCCAGACCCCTCCTGTGCCCCCCCGCTCTGGCCACGCCCCAACAGGTAGACAGCCTGTCATAATAGAACGCTACAAAATAATACTTTCCCGCATTTTATGTATGAAAGGTGCAGTATAAACCATTTTATATTGATCATTATTATTATTGAGTAAAACATTACTTTTTTAAAATTATTTTATTTGTTTTTAATATGTTTTGCTAGTTTCTTTCACAAAGCAATTCTTTTTAAATTGAAAAACTTGACTCTGATTTCTCGAAGTTAAAGTAATGAAAGGCATCTGGTCCTGTTAGATTAAAACGAGCTGCTGCTTCTGCTGCTCAGGAAACTGTAGACAATAATAAAGCTGACAGCAAAGCTTGGTGCTCAGATATGTGAACCATGTGTGAAAAATAAGAATTCGATAGCTGCCCCAATTTTAGTGAAACATAGTCATTGAAATTGCTTAAACAAACTCCCACAAGGTTGTTTGGACTTCTTGTGTTTTGTTTTCCTCAGGCAACCGCCAACACTGACCCTCACTACGAGAGAGTTTTCCTGTTGGACCCGCAGTACCAGAACCCGGCGGTGCTAAGAAACAAGCTGCCAGAGCTGTCACAGAGTGCAGAGGCCTCAGGTGAACATACTGCAGCTCATTCTTTTAACCTTACAGTAGTTATATCAGAAATGTGGCGATTGTTAACCAAGATCTTCTTCATCTAACATAACATAAACTTGAGGGGAAGTCAATCTGAATCCGTGATGCTTTACAAATGCTCCAGATCGTCCGTGATGACATGTTTAGACACGAGCCGGGGCCTCCAGTAAAATCCATCAGACTGCTGCAGTCCGCCCCCTGCTGGCACCTTCACAAACACCCTCCGCTCTGTCAGTCCTTAACAGCTTTGAATGTTTCTCTGCTCTTAACTTTCTTTATTTCCATCACAAAAATATTGTAGGAGCTCTCTGCCTTTTCCTTTTTTTCTCTTTTTTTGTCCTGAATATTTTCTTGATGATGCTGGATGTGCATGTTCATTCATTCTGCAGATTTCTCTCCTTTACCTCCCAGCCCCTCTCTGTTTCTGTCCATGTTTCCGCCTCCTCTTCTTTCAGCTCTCCTCCTCAGTAATCCTCTCTATGACCTCCTCCTGCTGACTTCCTGTCACATGACATCAGGCTGGCTGCGTGGTAAGAGCTGAAAGGTGTGACTTCAACATTTATCCGAGAGTTTTTTCCTGCGGATGAATTTTCAGTGTCGAAACAACAAGTTCTTTACTGACATTTGTAAACTGTGAAATTGAGGTTCGAAATCTGAATATGTTAGAGGGCTGAATTCACACAAATGAAATGACTAAGACACAGTTGATAAAAAATAAAACTTTGCAATAAATGTTCCCCTAAATTTGAACCTGTTTCCAGGATCTACATTTCTTTACCAGAAGAACTCAAATGATCCGGTCATATAATGTTGTACTTTTCTCAGGATGAGTAGTAACTGACAATAATGGGTTAATTATATTTTCATCTTTTCTGAAGAAAACAACTATTGTTACACTGCAAAATGACCCTCAATAACAGTTTTAATAACAACATTTGATTGACCCTTATCAAAAATGTGTGTATGTGTTTATGGTAAAACAATATATATATATATATATATATATATACCATATCAGATATGCTGGTGATATTAATAACTGCATTGTTGTTCTATAATGACGAGAGGTGCACATTATCTGGATTACATGTTATTTTGAGTTACAGGCTTTAATTCCATGATGTCAGATTGACAGATGGTGCGGCAGCAGAAACCTTGGTTTTCCTCCGCACAAAATAAATTTTGGTTTTTAAAATAACAAGATTTTTAATTTAATGAGGAAAACTGACCCATAATTTTAAAATAACAGGATTTTAAAACAGTGGATTATCTCTGCCTCCATAATAGCTCATTAAATAAGGGTTTTCAATTCATTCTTATAGGAGAGATGAATATACGGATATGAAGATGAGAGAGATGTAACAAAGGTCCCTTACACTAAATTCATACAACATTGTAAAGATATTTTTTGCAACACAAAGGAAGCGTTAAAAACAATAATATTCCTCCTTCTGAGTGAGAATCACAGAGAAAGGTCTCAAGAAAACTAACCAATCACAATAACCTACAACAACCAATAACCTTCTCTCTCCATCAGCGTGTGGAGGAGGATACGCCGAGCCTGACGTCACCCAGTGCACGCCGCACCAGTGTTTCCATAGCAACGCACCGCACTACGCTGAGACGGACATCGTGCGGCTGCAGGGCGTCACCGGCAGCAACATGTACGCCGTCCCCGCCCTCACCGTGGACTCGCTCACCAGGAAGGACATCTCTGCCGCCGAGTTCCCACGGCAACAGCTGATCTTCAGGGAGAAGCTGGGGGAGGGGCAGTTTGGAGAGGTGGGCAGGGGGCGGCAGCCAATCAGGGAGCAATGGAAATCCTTAAAAGTTTGGAGAATAAAACAAATGTCGTGATGCGTGTATTTGATTGTTCTTATAATACTGCGATATCTGTGAATCTCTGGGATTCCTTATATTAAAGGTTTATGCTTCTATGGTTATATTTATACACACATGTCTCCTGCAGGTCCACCTGTGTGAGGCAGAGGGACTCCCAGAGTTCCTTGGGGAGGGGTCTCCTCTCCCTGACAGAGATGGTCGTTCTGTACTGGTGGCTGTTAAACAGCTGAGGGCCGACGCCACCAGCCAAGCAAGGTACACCACGTGTCTGTGTGACAGTGTTTTAATGTTTATTGATCTGTGAACTAGTTTGTTTCTTTAAAAGTCTCTCTAGTGTTGTTCATTAGTAGTAAGTTGTGTGATACCGTATAACACATATTACGTGTCTGACTATCAGGGTGGAGATGTCGTCCATGGTGGCCCTAGAGCAAAGGCTGTGGCATTACACAAATCATAAGAACATCTGGGGACCATGAATATCCACAGACACTGTAATGGAAATATGCTGTTAATTAGTAGTTGACTGTATATTTAGGTGGTATGGATGCAGTAGTACAGGTGCCCTTTTCTTTGGAGAATATGAGCAGGTACTACATTTTTAAAGTTTGGGCAGGTAACATTGCAGAAGCCAGCGAGAGTAAGCTTGAGGTTTAAAATTATCCAACCAAAAAACCCATCCCAATGTTGCCAACTCTTTTCCAATGTGGTTTTTCTTGGACTCATTTTGTAACTACAGTGATTGCGTATTGGACGTATGGACAGAGGACTGCAGCTGCTGCTGTTATTACACTTTCCTAATTCATTGAATATGATTTAAACATTTGTTAATCTGGGAGACAGAAGACAGTCCAGAAGTGAAAGCCATCTGTCTGTCCATCAGGAACGACTTCCTGAAGGAAATAAAGATCATGTCTCGTCTGAACGACCCCAACATCATCCGGCTGCTGTGTGTGTGTGTGTCGTCCGACCCACTGTGCATGGTGACCGAATACATGGAGAATGGAGACCTCAACATGTTCCTGTCGCAGCGGGAGATCGAGAGCACGCTGACACACGCCAACAACATCCCTTCAGTCAGGTTAAGATACACACTCTGTTTATCCTCTTCATAGATACAGGCTATGATCCACTCTTTTCTACAGAGGAACATTGGAACACACATGAACACACTCACCTCCTCCACTGTCCAAACACGTTCTCCACCCTCCCTTCCTCATCTCTAACCCTCCTCCTTCCTTTTCTCCCTCCCTCCAGTCTGTCCGACCTGCTGCACATGTCGGTGCAGATCTCGTCGGGGATGAAGTATCTGGCGTCTCTGAACTTTGTGCACCGCGACCTGGCCACCAGGAACTGCCTGCTGGACCGCCGCCTCACCATCAAGATCGCCGACTTCGGGATGAGCCGTAACCTGTACAGCAGCGACTACTACCGCATCCAGGGCCGGGCAGTGCTGCCCATACGATGGATGGCCTGGGAGAGCATCCTGCTGGTGAGGGACGAGAGAGTTAGCATAAGATCGGACTTAAGAAAGAAAAAGGAGATCATTTACACCTAGTGTTAGCTGTAGTTCCCTGACACCTCTACCTGCTTCTTAAGATGGTTTTAAAGTAAAACCAAAATCTTGAAACTGCTGTGGAATAACTTTACTCTTAAATCTTATGAATGTATAATTGGATCTGAATTGATAAACTTAACTTTCTGTCTGACGGTAACACCCTATGACCACCAACATGTGTTATTGCTGAAAGGTCATTGGGGTTTAAAACCCTTGTGCATTCTATAACTTGAACAGCTCTATCATAAGACGTAATCATTTGACTTCTACAGCATTTTAACTTGATATGTATGCCACCCCCAACCTCCTCTCCAGGGTAAGTTCACCACGGCCAGTGACGTGTGGGCGTTTGGCGTCACCCTTTGGGAGATCTTCACTCTGTGTAAGGAGCAGCCTTACAGCCTGCTGTCCGACGAACAGGTCATAGAGAACACTGGCGAGTTCTTCAGGAACCAGGGCAGACAGGTGAGACGAATCAAGGAACAGAGTTCAGTACAATTCAGATGTGTCATTCATTCCAGGTCAGTGGTCTTGCAGTCAGGTGGGCCTGATTTAGGTCACCGTTGGGCCAAACTTTGCTAAAGTTGCTCACCAGTTCACATATAGCAGGCTGCAGTTCCACTACAAGGGGGAGCTGTTCTGTTATTGTTGTACCAGTTTTATGCCATCCAATCTGGTTCCCAGGGGATCGGTACCCCCTAAGTCAGGGCTTCTCAACGGGGGCGGCAGCGCCCCCCAGAGGGCGTTCAGAGAACATTGAGGGGTGCTGGAAGCAATATTTTAGAAAGGGGGGGCGTTCACGTGTCTTTGGGGGGCGTTTGTGTGTACGGCCTGCAAGGTAATTCATAAAAACTACTTCTACTACTACTACTAAAATTAATCCAAATCTAGTCAGAATAGAATAAAACTGGCGACTGACTGTTTTTCCTGGCCATGGCCAGGGTCCTTGAATACAACACAAGATTAATCCGAAGGGCCACTAGATATATGTTGACCTGGTCATAACTCATAAACATATGATTTATAAGGAGTTTGTGCCAAATAGGTTGGAAACCACTGACCTACAGGGTAGGAATGTAACTGCAGCAACAGTTTGGACTCTTTCATCATTTCTAGAATGCCCGAAACTACACTGTGTCTTTTTTAGATCGCACGGACTACGTTGGTACACCTGAGGAATGCTTTTTCCGGTTCTTTAATAACGATCTCCCTGTATTTACCAACTAGATCTTCCTCTACGGCCCTCCACTCTGCCCACCTTCGCTCTTTGAGCTGATGATGTGTTGTTGGAGTCGCGACATACCGGACCGACCCACCTTCGAGGGACTTTACGAAGCCCTGAGGCCTCATGTCAACCAGTGAGCTGAGGCTGCTGGGACGTACCACTCTGCGGGTTTGTCCATCTCTGGACTCCTGTAAGACAACAGACTGACACTAGAAGACAGACGACTGGAATTGTGTTACAAGAGTAAGTCACTCTCTGAGGGAATAAAGAAACTAGCAGAACTGTGGTCCGAAGGTTTGCTTTGTGGTCGCAGCAGCACTCTATTCTGAGAGACAAGATGGAGGTAGAAATGGCTGTTCAACTCAGAGGAGATCCAAACCTTACAGTTGTTAGTAAACAAAGATTTCTAAGCTTTTTAAAGATTTCTATTATTGCTGATTTGACAGTTTCATCCATCTCTTTAAAGCCCCTTTGACCAAAACGTCTTCTCGGACCTTTTGACATATCTTTTTTTTCCATGTTGTCATGGGGCCAAAGGTGCCATAAACTTTATTTTTCTTCTTTTCTGTGACTTTTACAGATGCCAACAACTGGACAGACTTTTCAGTCTTGGTCATTTCTCCTGTCCCTGTGGTTTTTATTATTATTGTAAAGCACTGTCTGTGTCTCAGTTATTCATGTTCATTTAACCCACACTGGAGCTAGGGTTAGGGTCAAAGTGTAGTGTAGTTTGTTTTTAGATTTTTATTCTATTTTAATTGTTATGCAGTATTTCACTTGTGTTGGTCTTTTTTGTGGATATGAATGTTGATTAGCTGAGGTTCACATCACGATGCCAAGAGGCTGCGTTGATACCTGTGTGGTTCAAAGAGTGCAAGTCAGTCAGTGGGTAACTGTGTGTAATTAAGGAGAGAAATTGAAGGGCAGGCACATTGAAACCAAAAAATAAAATGTGTTGTGCCTATTGTGTTGCCAAAGAGAAATAAAGAGTGTAAATGATAAAACAATATCATGATAATGCATTTGTAAAAGAAAAAGTAATTGTTGTGAATGGACTAAACAATGTACCATTACCATCTGCCAGTTGGTGCATGCTTAAATTCAAAGTGCCTTACATTTGTAACATGAGTGGAAACTAAGCCAACATTAACAACACGAGTACTGATAGCAGGGACAGTATCTAATGCAAAGATCTAAGGTCAAGGTATCACTTTACCTGTGTCTGTGCTGGGGCCTATAAAATGTACTTTAAATGTGTATATGTCTATGTTGGAGCCCGGAGACCTGTAGGTGTATACATTAGCCAGCTAACCATAGAGCTATAGGAGTTTCACATTTTAAGTTTGTATTTTCATCACTAGAATTGAACTTAAATTATGATTGAAATATTCACCAAACTGTGACGGGGGCTTTGCAGCATCTCAAACTAGGATAGAGATAAAAAGCTAGCAAGTAGTTATACCCGTTTGGTTAACGGCAAATCCACACTGAGAGTGTTTTTGACGTCCGTCACTCATTCGTCTCCAGGAACTGATGTGCTTCCTTTTTACTAAACGTATGAATCCATACTGAGAGACGCACTGTGGTTCTTTACGCTTCAAATCCATTGTTGTCGTTTAGTAGGAGTAATCTACGTAGACAGCTGTTTAAATCACACAAATATTTAGCTGTACATGTTTGTTTATCTCTGTGAGCGTGCCTGTTTCACAAAAGGCAGATTACCCTCACTCACTAATGTGGGCGGGGAAATAAAATCATTAGGTCTACATTGAAACACTGTTGATGTCCTGATTCTTAGTTAGCCAGCCGCTGTCTACTCAGCTCCCCAGGACGGCACAGAGTCAGAGGGGACGACAGAACTCTTACGTCAACCCGTTAGTACTGAAGACAGTGAAGACACTAAAGCCCTGTTGAGAGAGTAGCACAGTCTCTGCTAATGTACTTGCTAAAGAGCTCGCTACTTCTCTGGGGTTCATACATGCAACTACCTTTTTTTCTTGCTGTCTAACTAACTAACTAACTAACTAGCAAAATACTCAGCAAGTAAGCTCGGTTATGCTAAAACCAGGTTTGTCTTCATTCTAAAAACTGTGGAGACGTTAGAGCTTTCACCAAATGAGTTTGGTCTTCGCCTAGTTGGACAGTGCTATGATTAGACTATCTCTGGTATGATGTTAAAGACATGCTATAGCAGCTGAGCTAATCACACCATACACAGGTATCATTTCGGTGAGCGGAGACGAGAAACAACATGTACAATTTTGGCTGAACGTAGCAGAACTACTGTGTTAGAGAGGGACCCTCTGAGCTGAGGGCCAATTAGCCACTAGAGACTGAGGGAGATGGACAGATGGAGCCATCAGACAAGTCCCGCCTCTCACTGCATTATCCAGCCAATCACTGCAGTCAATCCTAATGCCCTGCAAAAGATTCATTTAAAAACACTTCTGCAATTGAAAGGCTAAAGTAATTGCCTTTTATAAAATCAATACAGATTGTTGTTCACCCAATAGCATTTGAAAGAGTTTTGTTTGCAGAACTAATGCGGGATAGATGCAGGACAAAACAAAACAAATACAGTTCTGTTGACTTTACAGTTTCTATTTTCAGCAATCTGAAGTAAACTATGGAAAGGTGGACGTGGAGAATACATGTACTGCATCATTTATTAGCCATAATATCAGGATAACTGGAGGAAGTAAAAGGTGATTGGTCAACATTGCATCTGGATTAACATGTGTGATTAGGTTTAAGGCGGATCATTGTCAACATTATTAAACATTGTTTTTTTGTTCCAGTATGTTTATGTTGTAGTCACTTTGTTAGTGTTAGTGTGTATTATGTGCATTACATGTGTGCAGTATTTTGAATCCTCTCTGTTAAACATGTCAAATGTAAATCAATATCACCTTCACAGGAGAGAAGGAGGAAGACCAACTATGTTAAGTTTCAGTGTGTTTGTTGTTACCGTAGTGTTTTTTTATTTTAAATATCTGTACTGTATCTCACTTCTATGAGTGTGTGTATGCATGTGTTTAAGAGAAAATGAGTTTTGTGATCGAGTGTTTGTGACATTCCTTTGAGCACTGGGAGCTAGTTGGGATTAAAGTGTTTAACCGGAGTTGCTCTGTTGAGTCAAATGATGTGATTCAATGAGGGCAAAGAGACGTTTTAAAGCAAGAGGACAGGAAGTAAGGAAACCACTAAACTCAATCTCCCAGAGTCCTTTGCTACAGTGAGCCTGTGTATTTTGTTCTGGTTCCATTAGAGAAATAGTGTACAGTATAAGTGATCTATAATATCTCAGTGTGTGAATGCAGATCACGTGTGATAATTGTTATTAATATAGGAGCTGATTCTCTGATTATTTCTATTCTGGGAAGGTGTTGGGTTCTTTTCTTTTTTTCCAACAGGAATTTGAACATTTCTGCTTCAGACATGTATTGTACATAGGCTAGTAGCTGTGTATATTAATATATTGGGAGGTGGGAACTGTGTGTTCTGTCATCCCAAGTCATTTTCACTCTGTACCCTCTCATGTCTCCGTTTGTTTTTCTTATAATAAACAGTCAATTTTGTCAAACAGAAGAGTAGAGACTGTGTCTGAATTTACATTTGAAAGGGGACTTCAATCCCCTGAAACTGTCTTGTAGCCCACCTGGGGAGGCATTATACAGACATTATAATATTTCCATTTGATAAAGTGATGTGGCCATAAACACATACTGTAACATTCAATCATGTCCTTGCAAGCAGAACTCGCCATCATGTTTGATTGTAACCCCTGTGCACACGTTGTTATGACGGTCTGCTCTCTTTAACGGAGGAGGCCGCTGTAAAGAGTTCACTGAAGAGATAGACGATTCTTTTGTAAGCTTTTATTCTCACAATGGGTTTTGACCAGCTGGTAGATACAATATCACAGAGATTAGTGACATGGTTTGACTTGAGTAAAACCTGAGTAAAGGTTTGTTGATGCACTTCAAACATTGTGTTATTTATGAGTTCTTATGCTGTTGTTAGATCATAGATGCTGCAGTTACACCAAACCCTCACAGATTTGATTGACTAGTTGGATTACTCCTCTATGATGATTTATCATATTTGACATGTTCAGAATTTAAATAAACAGAATTTTGCAACAGAATTTTTTAAGGCTTTGTGAATCTAATAAAGTGAGTCAGATAAAATGCAAGTACAACAAAAAACTACAAAGGGTTAGAATGTAACTTCTTCAGTATGAGTCATGTGTCCAGTCTGATTAGTAGATGTCTAAACCTGAGAAGAAAATGCTGGTCAAACATCATCCTTGATGTGAATTGTGTAAAAACTAGAATTTGTGCAAGTTTTCTTTTTTCCATTATCTTTTCATTGTGAGTTTAAAGCACACGTCCCTCCTCACCAGACACTTTCCCTATTTCCCAGGTCCCTTCATTGCTCTTTTACGTCCATCCAGCAGATGCCCTGGGACTTTCCTTCCTTGCCCCATCACCTGACTGCCCCGTCCATCTATGCACCTGTTCCCACTTCCCTCATCTGCTCTGCGGTTAACCTGGCCTTCCCCGCCATCTTCCTCAGCATTTTTTCAAAAGTCACTACATATACTTTCCACTTGCTTTGTTCTGTTATCAGGTCATCGAAGTTGCAATGTGGTTTTCTGTTATTTCGGGCCTCTGTTGCCTGTCCACCGGACCTACTGCCTAATTTGGACTCCTGCCTTTCTGCAAATACATCACTGATCTTATCCTGTCAGTCTGCTTAGTCTGCATTCAGGTCCTTCCCTTGTTGCCACTCTCCCTCTCCGGTGTGACCATTTTAGATCATTGTTTTGGTTTGAATCCCAAACTCCAGATTATTTCTGACCTGGTCTCAGTTGTCCAAAACAGAGCTATAAGAGTGAATACTGGACTTACATGCAGGTGACCATCATCACTTGAATAAATGCCATAACTATTATATATATTTATATATTATATTATATGTACGTATATATAATATAATATATACAGTTTGTTACAATGCCTCCAAGTGGACAAATATATCAATGAATACAACTTTAAATAATCTGTATGAGCTCTGAGGTATGGACGATGCTGGCTGAGAAGAGCACTTTGATAAAATACTTTGTGAACACAGAATTGATTTCAAAATGTTACAACTTGCACACGAGGCAATGCATGCCCCGGCCCCTGCATATATAGCAGATTTGTTGAGGCTCAATTCTAACTGTCGGCTACTCCGATAATCTGATCAAGGCCTTTCATCTGTTCCCTGTTTTAAGCGGCTGCTGAATACTCATTCTGTAGGTTTTCCTTTTTACAAATACTCGCTGTTTGCTTAAGTTTTGTATTTTGGTTGTGTGCTGTAATTGTTGTCGATGGATTGTGTGCGTGTGTGTGTGTGTGTGTGTGTGTGTGTGTGTGTGTGTGCGTGTGCGTGTGCGGGTGGTGCGTGTGCGGGTGTGTGCGTGTGCGGGTGCGTGTGTGCGTGTGTGTGTGTTTGAGTACTTGTACAAGATAGAGAATACACCGGGGACACTCTCATTTATGTCTAGAACAACACCAGAGAAGTGTTTTACAAGGATAGTAGACATGTATTCAAGTTATTTGCAACCTCTCAACACAGAACTAAATATAAAACAATGCATCTTTCATCAATTCAATTAGCTGTTTGTACATAACACAAATGTCAAAGGCATATCAAGAGAAAAAGTTTCAATCTTTAAAAAATATAATGATATACAAGTTGTTATATTAGAATGTAATCAATTAACAATTTTTCCTGTAAAAATGTTTTATTTAATCTCATGTTAAATAAATAAATAAATATAAAAATAATATTTATCTTTACTATTATTAAAGAAAAACATTGTTTGTCACATAACTAAGTGCAATCAAAGCTTTAATCTTAAACACTATAATAGGACATGGTAATAAATGCATTAATACAAACTTAAATCATCTAAAAAATATACACAATCTAAAACATTCACACGGCATTGAGTAACGGTTATGAGTTAGTCATATGAACTCAGCTGCAGTCCATCAGGTACACCTAACTACAACTGTCTGAGGTTCATGCTGTTTTCCTGTGGTTGACCAAGGACGGCTTTCAAAACGCTTTCGCTTGATTTTTTAATCAAATTTATTTTAGTTTTTTAGAGAGAATATAATAACAGGCTCATGCAGCTGCACCATTACGGTCTGCAGGGGCTGCATCACTGTGGGAGGTGGAAGGTTGAATCACTGCTGCCTGGGAGGTGGAAGGGAGGGCTGCATCACTGCTGCCTGGGAGGTGGAAGGGAGGGCTGCATCACTGCTGCCTGGGAGGTGGAAGGTTGAATCACTGCTGCCTGGGAGGTGGATGGCTGCATCACTGCTGTCTGCACTGGTGTCACACACAGCCTCTTGGCCTGTTGAGTGACATCTTCAGGTGCAGATGCAGACGCTGTAACAAAAAAACACACTGATCAGTCTTCAGTTGAACCCTTTGCTGCAGAGTCTCTGCCAATGTCCAATAGCATTCAAAAGGGTTTAGTTTAACAACATCTAACAATTCAACCTGTAAAATCAATGTCGTGTAAGAATCTGTGACGTCTTCATCATCTTGTTTTCATCACACTTCACATGAAAACATCATCTTACCTTCAACTCCTGTGGCTGCCTTGCTCCTCTCCCTCACCCTCTTCTTGCCCTACACAAAAGAACAAAAACAAATGAGACTTTCCATCTAAAATCAGCTGGTAAAATGTCTGCAGTGTTTCATTAGCTCGAGTGGAGTGATGGAAACATGTATGTGTTGTGCACTTACATAGTTTTCTCTGGTGGACCATCCAGGGTGTTGCTGGGCGTGGAGCCGCCTTAGCACACCAGCCTGGTTGTAATAATCGTCCTGCTCCTCATGCGTCATTGACGTCCACTGTGGACGGACAATAACACAATGTTAGCACTCACACACACTAACACACAACAAGAACACAAGCACAAAAACAGATCAACAGACACGGCGCTCAGAATCGGTTTGTTCTCTGGTTATGGGACAATAAAGAAAAAGCACAAATCACTGTGAAGATTTACAATTAGAAACTTTTTACAAGTTTTGATCGTGCCTCAAACATACGGAGAAAATACATTTACCCTCTGTCCCAGGATTTCATTAACGGCTGCATTCCCTCTGCATTCAAGGTTTGGTCCAACCACAACATTTGGTCTCTGCTCCTCCATGAAGAGCATGAAGGCGTTTGGAGGCTTCTTTACGTAGGGCCGGTCACCCTCCTGCTGGTTTACAAGCTTTCTCTTTCTACGGGAAAAAAGAGTTCATGTTAGCTCTGTGTAACAATTGTGAGGAAAGAAGTATGCATCTAATTTAACCCGTACTGTGTTATTAAAATCAATAGGCTGATTATAATAATATTCATATAGGAAAAATAAAAAGAAGAAAAGTACATGTTGAGCAAAACTGTCCAAAATAAACTTACCTTGGTTTGTAGCTTGTCAGTATAGGAGCAACCGGGAAGGGAGGAGCGAGATATTTTTCTACGACCTCGTACACTGGCTCTCCATTCCTACACAGATAGAGAAACAGATACGCACATTAGATAATAGAAAGAGTGTGTGTGTGATGATACAAGAAGAAGCTTGATGGTGAGTTTTTGTTTACATTTGTGTGTGTTACTTACAGCATTCCAACAACACGGAAGTTCAGGCCTTCAGGGAGATTCATCACTGGCCTAAAGATAGCCTGGAGACACAAACACACCGAAAAAGTGATGAGACAAGCTGCAATGGTTTCTTCCATCCACTAGGTGTCAGGATTCCTTCCTTTAAATTACAATGACTGAATGACATCTGTGGAGTAAAATCCCATCAGGAGAATCTCCAGCACACAGGGTGCTGTTGAGGGGTGTCTATTCATGTGAACATCAGAGGACCACAGGGCAAAAAACTAAACATGGCCTGTTAATGTATTCAAGCAGCATTCATCGAGTCTCAACTTGATTTAAACTGAATTTCACTTTATGAAAACATACCCACTTTTTTAGATTTGTGCTCATTAAAATGTGTTTTTGGGATTCAAAACTTCTAGACAAATAATCACTAACTATTCCAAACTTCATTGGTGAGAGATTAATGTTGCTCTTTTAACGGCATGACAAATATTTCTTGGGATAACAGACGCTTGGCACTCGCTTGTATCAGAGTTATTTCATATCTGGTCACTTTGCAAAGATAAAATCTTCTCAAATAAATTGTATGATAATAAAATGTCTGTATTACCAACACACATTAAAGCAATTATTTGAGACTCATCACGAGGATTGGAAAGTCACCATCACCATGTGTGTCATATACATAAAACTATATTCTTCTGTGTTTTCTAAATCTAGAAATGTTTTAACCAAGTTCTGCTCACTTAAGGAGAGACACTCAGGGGCATAGGGTACAACTATTTAACTAATAGATATTACTTATTATAAACTTCCCCAGTTGATAACTTACAAAGTGTAGTGAAATAAACTCCTAAATGACCCTGAACACGGCTGTTTGTGCCGCTACACGTGGGTTGTAACCCAGCGCAATCTTAACACGTACAAGCATCGTTTCAGCATGAAAAAGCCATCTGATTAAAGGCTTTTTAACTTCATGCCAGAAGAGTGAATGGGACCTTTCTTCTGTTTTGAACCTAAATAAGTATTTTGAATGTTTTCTTTCCACTAGTGTGAAAGAAGACATGTTAATAAGCAAAAGTACCCACACTCTCTTAACTGATCAGTAGTGTCTCGCCTTAACAGCTTCACTACACTGAGCTCTCTTGAATTATTACTTTAGAATCATGACTAGTGAAGTTGAATGAAGTTATTGATTGTATCGATCAGCAGCCTCACAGTGAACACATGGGAAGGGACAACAGAGTGAGCTTACCTGGGCATCATATTCTCCACAATGTGTCTCTGCTTGCTGAGGGTGGGTGTTGAGGTCCAGCCCAGCAGGGACCGGAGCAGGAGCAGGAGCAGGAGCAGGAGCAGGAGCAGGAGCAGGAGCAGGAGCAGGAGCAGGAGCAGGAGCAGGAGCGGGAGCAGGAGCAGGAGGGTTGATTGCCTCGTCAATTTCAAAGTTTATCCCAGCCCAGAGATTGGGAAACAGCTTTCCTGAATTCATCTCCGCTATGATGCTTTCTATATCTGCAAACTGATCCATTTCGGTGGCAGCAGGAGCAAGAGCAGGAGGGTTGAACATGTCAATCACAACATTTATATCAGCCAAGACAGTGGAAAACAGCGCTGCTGAATTAATCTCTGCTAAATTGTGTTCCATATCTGCACACTGATCCATTTTGGTGGCAGCAGGAGCAGAAACAGGAACAGGAGCAGGAGCATTGAGAACGTCTTCAATTACGAAGTTCATGTCATCAAAGGGATTGGGAAACAGTTGTCCTGAATCCATCTCCGCTATGACACGCTCTATATCTGCAGCAGGATCTATTTGGTGGAAGAGATGTTCTGAGTGATGAGTGTCACCAGACTCTTCCAGAAGAACGACTTTCGTTCTGGGCTTCAGTGAACTCCTGTCACACACTTGGAAGGTGGCTCAGAAACACTGTAATGTAAAGTAACAATATATATTATACTCGTTCAGGTATATATCATTATGTTTTAGTTATTATAACTTCACCTGGTCCAACTACAACATTAGATTGCTGCCTAAATATTAATGCAGCAATAGTAATACTCCAATATTATAATATATATAATAATACGATACTTTGGAAGGAGCCAATCTGCATGATGAGTGCTTTCACTTTTACCTTTCTGGACTTTAAT
This sequence comes from Cottoperca gobio, assembly GCF_900634415.1. Lineage (NCBI taxonomy): Eukaryota > Metazoa > Chordata > Actinopteri > Perciformes > Bovichtidae > Cottoperca > Cottoperca gobio. The sequence goes on along the minus strand of NC_041363.1, from coordinate 26,034,995 downwards.
TCAGTAAGATGTGAAGGCAGCTCGGACTTTTACGTGTAAAAGTATTTTTACATTGTGGCATTGGTATTTTTACTAAGTAAAAGCAGGTGTGTCATTAAAGTATTTTAAGTCTGTACTTGAGTACAATTTTGAGAGACTTGAGTATTTCCATTTTCTGCTACTTCATATTTTAATTCCACCACATTTTGGAGGCCAAATCTTGTACTTTCTACTCCACTACACTTATTTAACTGCTCTAGTTACAAGTTACTTATATATACTATTAAGTATAAAGTAAGTATATGACCAGCTCCAACATTGAAATGCTGCAGTCAAGTTTACACATCAGTATTAAATAGCATCTGACTGGAGCCAATATGCAGCAGTACTTCTACTTTGTATACTTTAAGTACATTTTGCTGATACTTATGTACTTATAAGTACTTAAGTTATATTACTACTTGTTTACACTTTAGAGAAAATATTAAGCTAACGTTAACTGTGTGTATGTTAGCTATTTATCTCAGCTAGCCTTAATTTCGAAGTATTTATCTGTTAGTGCATGTGTAAATATTACAGTTAATATCCGCTACACAATCAGCTGTTACTAATTACCTATTAGCTCGTGCGTTCACTGGTGGTACAGTTGGTTAACTTGACTTTAAAGTCTTCTTGTAATTTAAGTTTTCACTTTATCTCGAGTTGTGTAGCTCTGGATGTATGTCTTATTCAAAGGTTGTCTGCGGGCGGAATGATTTGTATTCTGCGTGTAGAATCAGTCAATGTGATGAACGTTCTAAAATATGCAGCAGCGGCATTATGACGGACGTTCATTCTAACGTTCTCTTCTTTGGTTCCATTCTTATATTGTTTATCTCCAACCGCTCAATCCATCCATAACCAGTTCACAGAGATCGCTGGTAACCAGTGGTGCGATGTAACTAAGTACATTTACTCAAGTAGGCCTACTGTACCCCTCAAATAAAGTCAGCCCTTCTGCATATTAGATCATCAGTTCGGACTCCATTTCAGTTATCAATACTCGTTAGGAAAAGAAATGTTATATGAATCAAACACAACCTATTTAATATAACTCATAAGTCATCATATTTACAAACTTTATTTAACAATTTAAAGCCAACAAGGTCAAATTGTTCACATAGCATGTCACATAACAAATAACAATTTTCTGTGCAAAAACACAAGATATATGGAAATTGTATACACTGAAATCATACTTAAGTAAAAGTACAAAAGTATTAGCATCAAAATATACTTAAAGTATCAAAAACAGAAGTAGGCTACGGATTATGCAGAATGGGTAATTTAACTGGAGTTTATTACTTTAATGCTGCAGCCTGTAAAGGTGGGGATCATTTGAATTACTTTATATACTGAACGGTAGCTTAATCTATAAATATACATTATCATTTATTAGTTTATTTAAATTGTGTATTAAGTCATACCATGCTTATATTGTCAAATATTTTTAAATCAACGATGATTTATTCATTAGCAACAAATGGTTAATACACCCCCATTAATCATATGTTATTCATCAAAGGCGTGACCAGGTCACAAACATGAAAAAGTAATGCTTAGTTATTACTTTACAACACTTGGTGTGCAACAGATTACATGTGCGCTGTTCCTTTCAAGATTTACCGATGAAGAAGATTTTATTAAAAGCTCAGGAATCCTGATGAATGAGAAGCCTTAGTTGTTGCATGAGATACTGGTACATATATTAATTATTGTACATTCCTAAAGTTCATGTAGTACTACATTAATTAATTGAGGTACTTGTGCTTTAGAATTTCCCTTTTGTGTTACTTTGTACTTCTACTCGACTAAATCCCAGAGGGAAATATTACAGCCTCATCTTTACACCACTACATTTATTTGACATGTTATGTATTAGTTACTTTGCAGATTCAGATTATTAATAAACAATTTAAATAATAACTAATAAATGATAATGTATTTTTATAGATTAAGCTACCGTTCAGTATATAAAGTAATTAAAATGATCCCCACCTTTACAGGTTGCAGCTTTAAAGTGATGAACACATTAATACATGACTAATTATAATCCATCACCATGCATTTAATTGTTCAACTAAAGAAATATGTATTTAATATACAAATTAATAAAATGATATATAAAGATGTGAAAACTATAAAATGATATATGTATATAAAGAAAATGTGCATACATATCCAAAACACCATTTAGGAATACTCTCTAGTTCACTCTCCTGTATAGAGCACATGGAATACATGGAAAGAGCAGCCTACACACCACTGGCATTAAGTTAGACTGTCCGTTAGAGTCTCTGTTACAATAACTGTTCTTATATTAAACTTTTAAGAACTGAGGGTAATGTGACACTAATAGCAAGATCCTTCATTGCAAAGCACGCAGGGCATACAAGACACTGCATGCAATATATAAAGAAATGCAAAAACTTCAAATTGCATTCTAATAACATAAATAAATGGAATTACAGCCAAAACAGTTCCTGCTGATGAAGTTTTTTCAACAACAACAACAACAGTAACAATATTGTAGTATCCAATGTAGTGGACAGATGAATAATTGTAATTTCCTCCCAAATATAAAATCAATACTTTGACAATTTATGAATTATATGATTCCTTAGTTGTTACTTGATGTCACCAAATGTTTTATAACTGCAAGGGTCTCTTTCCATAGAAGGATTGGCAAGGTATTGATGAGCGACTGCAAGTGTTTGGCTGTCTGTCTGCCATCTTGGTTTTGAGAAATGTATCTTGTACTTACAACAACTTGTCACTGAGTAGCAGTGTATGGGATGATGCAATAGCCTTCACTTTAGTGGCTGATGTGCAACTATACCATCAAAACCCATGCACATACAAGAAAACAGCTTTTGAATAGCTGTCCACTGTCGTGACCTCTATGCATGAAAGGGTTAAGTATATTTTGATGTTAATACTTTTGTACTTTTACTTAAGTATGATTTCAAATGCAAGGCTTTGTAACATAGTATTTATACACTGTTGTATTGCTACTTTACTTTAGCAAACCTTTGAGTAATTCTTCCATCATTGCTGTACAACCACTATGAACGTCCTTTTCCACCCACTGGAATACTTTCAGTCTATTTGCTCTTTGCCCACTCTGGCCTGCAGGGGCAAATATAGATAATAATAATAATAATAATAATAATAATAATAATAATAATAATAATAATAATAATAATAATAATAATAATAATAAACTTGATATAGGACACAATGATGGAAGAAGTATTCAAATCCCTTACTTTCTAAAAGTAGCAATACCACACTGTAAAAATACTCCACTACAAGTAAAAGTCCTGTATTTAAAACCTTCTGTAAATAAAAGTATGTTACTGTTATCAGTAAAATGTATTTTTAAGTATCAAAAGTAAAAGTACTAATTCTGCAGTAAAATAGTCACTGTCAGTGTTTTACTATTATATATACTTAATAACATAACATAATTTAACATAATTACAGTCTCGCTTTTCATGAAACAGAAATCTGGGGTAAAAGGTATGTGAGGACATAATACTATAAGCTTTCACACAAATATATATTTTAATTTTTATTTCTTTTTATTTTAGCCTTTATTCATACAGGTAACATCTCATTGAGACACAGGGTCTCATTCTCAAGAGAGACCTGGTCAGATGGTAACAGCACCACACAAGTTACGAAGTCACGAAAAACATGACAGAACAGAACAAAAACAGTGGGCCTAGTAGTAGTGCATCCTGAAGTGCATTTTTTGAGGAGGAATGTAAACAGACAAACATAATAAGGAATTATCTGGGCAGATAATATGGCCCGCATCTTTAACATCGATACCAGGGAAACATTGTCCATCAACTGGGACGACCCACACACACCCACAGCACCGCTCTTGCGCCGCAGCCATCATTCCTCACGAATCCCCCACCTCTTGGTATCACTCCCCAGGGCCCAGTCTGCGTGTCTGGTCATCCAGTTGATAATTGCTTTATCGACAAACAATTTCGCACCCCCCCCCCCCCCCCCTGCAGTACCTCGGGCCGCCCACCCCCTGTAGAAGACCTATGCCCTAGTACAGGGGTCGTTAACAGACTGCTCCGGTAGAGCAGGTGGCAGTATTATGATTAACTTTAGGTGAAAAACGTTATCCACCAGTAAACACACAGAAGAAGAAAACAGGAACAATAACACAGAAGAAGAAGACGATAAGAGATGGATGAGAGTCACAGTGAATAGATGGAGACGCAGTTGTACCTGCCAAACAAGTTAAAACTTTATGTAAGTACCAAAGGAGAGGAGACCTTCCCTTATTTATTAAAAGCAGAGTCGGGCAAACTAATGCTTTTTGTAAAGTGTGCCATTCAGATGTTAGCATCGCACACGGCGGAATAAGCGATGTTTGCCAGCAAGAACAATCGTCCAAGCACAAGCACGTCAAGAAGCACAAAGACATCCACTGTCAGTGACTTCATGTGTGACAAGAACTGCGCTAAAAATAATGTATCCTTCAGCTTCTGTGATGATTTCAGTCGCAGTGTCGCGGACATGTTCCCCGACTCTGACATCGCAAGGAAGTCCTCGTGGGGGAAAACAAAAGCTACACAACTCATCCATCATCAAATAAATTGATGATATTAACTAATAAATAAAATACATAAATCTTATAAACATGTCTGTACGAGTAATACATACTTTACATAAACATGTATTTCCTGAATGTATATACCCGTCCCTTATGTGTTTACATTTACATTATATGGGTGGGGGCTGGGGGGCTGAGAGCTGTTAAAAATATGGGCGGAGTCCGCCAAAAGAAATCCCTTATTTTGAAATTCCAATGTTGACAGGTATGCAGAGTCCGGACCCAGACACCGACCTATCCGGACCCGGACTTATAATCAATAAATTATTGAGGGATTTTCAATTTTGACAGGGCGTTTCTATTTTAACCGGTGCAGTTTTTCTCGTTTTTACGGCACTGGTTTAGCGGTTCAGGAAACTCACAGACCAATTAAATGTACTCAGCCAATCAAATCTGTGCATTCCAGGCGGCAAACATTGCGACTCTGAATACAGACAGATGAGAGGCGAGAGGCGCGTGACAGACGGAAAGCGATTAGACGAGTTAGTGAGTTAGAGAAGATGGCGAGACGAGTGAGCCGCAGACAGGTGCCCAACAACCTGCTCATGAATGTTCCCTCAGAGGTGCTTGGATTTTGGGTCAACACAAAAAGATATTTTATTTATTTTCTCTTTTATTTTTAAATGCAGCCCGAGAAGAACACTATACATATCTACAGTATTATATATATCTGTATATTTCAATGTTAAGTGACAATAAATATTGTCTAAATGTTTTAAATTGAACTTTCTTTATTAGATTTGACAGTCAGTTGTTGTTGACGTGCAGACGTTGATACAGCTACTAGGCTACTTCAATATATCTCACACTAATTCATAACGCACGTTAGACATTATGATGCTCCGGACCTTTGCTTACGGAAATGTTCTCTAACTGGACCTCTTAGAATTGTAGTTAAATACCCCTGCCCTAGACAAAGAAGGAGATCAGGAGGTTTATGGGGCTGGCCGGCCCCCTCAACGAACTGACCCAAAAGGGTGCTTCAGATCCGGTCTAGTTGACGGAGCTGTAGCCGCTGGCATTTGGGAGGGTGAAGCAAGCACTCTGTGGGAAGCCACTCCTGTTTTCTCCTAACTTTGCGCTTCCTTTTTTCTTGCAGACTGACCCATCGAACAGCGGACTGGGGGCCGTTTCGTCCCATGAGGTGGAGGGGGTCGACCTCCCCATACTATAAATTAGCCGGAAGCTATCTCAGTGGGAGGTCAACTACAGTACGGTGGAAAAAGAGTTGATATAGTCTAAAGACCAGGAGGTCTGTGCATCGTGGTGGAAGCTTGGTTAAAAAACAGGCGTAGTGCCACTGACCGTATTAAAAGGAATATGGATTGATCCCAGCGACCAGCATCCTTTGTACACACAAGCCTAAATTGGGAGAGATCTTTTTTTTGACCATCATGTATTTTCTTTCAAGCCTGACTTGCTTGGTGCCAGGATAATTTTTTTCTTTTGAAAATAAGGTATCAGTTAGAGCAGGGGTCTTCAACATTTTTCAGGCCAAGGACCCCCAAACTGGTGTAGCGTGGTGTAGGGACCCCCTACTGTATATATTGTGTAGAAGAGGCTTGAAGAGGTCCATGCGACGGAAGTACAGTGGAGGAGAGAATGTGGACGGAGGAGGGAAAGTGAATGGTAAAGCAAAAAAACTCAATTGTAAAAATTAATTTTTTATTAATTTTTTGCTTTATCTACAAACTATTTTGCGACCCCCTGCAGTATCTCCATGGACCCCCTGGGGATCGCGGACCCCCTGTTGAAGACCTATGAGTTAGAGCATTATTTGGATTATTGTGGTCAGGCGTTCACAGGATAGAGCTACTCTTCGTCTTTGTTAACGCCACATTCACTATAATTGTTTTTGGTGGAAGCAAAGCCAAATTTGACAGAAAGAAACCAAAACCAGAGGGTTGTTTGCAGACGTGCGCTCGGTGACCGCAGCTTTCATAAGGGTGGTTCAACTGTGGTTCAGGGCCAAAAGTCAAGACACATGGAGACAAACAATAGTTCAGTTTTCATTTAGATAGAAGTATGAAGAAAAGTTGATAGTTGCCGAAGCCTTCTGCAGCTTCAGGTATGAAGGGTAAATTACTCTTGGTTGGTTGGGTGGAGAGTCTTAAAATAAGCAACACAATGGGTTTTGAACAGATGTGTAAACACAACGCTGGGCAAGGTGACAGCTTTTATAAGTGTTTTTTTTTCAGTAGTGTGATGCTAGAGTAGACCCAGCCAAACCCAACCTGGCTGTAATTGTTAGTGTTTGTTCGCTGTTGTCCTCCTGAATGTGTGAGGAGGTTTGGTCAAGATGAGGATTATTTTTATCTCTTTGGTGTGAACTCTGTCACGTCCACAAATACATTCAGAAGAACTGAGGAGAGTCCAGAGGTCCAGAGAATTTTCAGAGCTTGGAAAGAAAGAATGACTACAACAACCCGATGACGGTGCTTTGCATGAATTGGCATTATCATTCCCTACTCTCATTTTTGTTTCCAGGTTATCCCGTAGTATTTGATATGTATGTCCTTAGCAGCCGTCAAAGCTTCACTGATCAAATATAACTAGTGCAAAGAATCCACTAAAATGGTCAGTAAAGATGCAATCTGGATATAGATCTTTAACTCTGCATCTGAACAAGATATGATTCGTATAATCGGTGGCGGACTCACACTCTCTGATATTAAAGTTCAAAAATGGAAAATGTACAGTCTCGTAAAATATACTAAACTATCAATTTACAACTCTGATTATTAATTAAATTAGTAACTGCAACCAAAAATGACCATATCAATAGCTAGTGGAGGTAGAATGATTTTAGAGTTGTGAATAGAGGTTGGCAGCATTCACATTAAACAGACCACCATATAGATTTTTAAAAGCCTTTATTTAAAAGATAATAACGGTAAACAAACAATATTTAAATAATTTTAAAAAACCAATAGACTGACATTAACTTCCGCAGAGCCCCACACATAATGTATCTAAATGTTTCCCTGTAAGAGCTGCTCTGTACTATTTTATAGTTTATCTTTGTATTCAGTAGTTTTAGGTTTTAAATGCTGTTGTTAATGTTTTATAATGGCGTGTAGTTTTTTAACGGTGCCCCAATTTGTCCTTATGGGTTTTTTTTACCTTCTTTGACAGTAAATGTATATTGTATTTTATTCTGTGCTGGTGATATGGCTCCTCGTTATTAGTCAGAGAAAAAACAAAACAAATTAAAGTTTGTCTTCTAGTTTGGCTACTAGATGAAGATGCGGGACCTACATCATCTGACTTGACATGAGGTAACTTACCATTAACTGTGTGTGTGTGTGTGTGTGTGTGTGTGTGTGTGTGTGTGTGTGTGTGTGTGTGTGTGTGTGTGTGTGTGTGTGTGTGTGTGTGTGTGTGTGTGAGTGAGACGTGTGGGTGGCTGTGTGTTTTACAGTTCTCTGAGAGGAAATTTCTCAGTTGATCAGTGCGTGTGCGTGCCAGAAAGTCTGTCCTCCGTGTGGATCAGGCAGCTGATGAATGAGGCTGGTTTGGAGGAACTGGTCTCCATCACCACAGAAGCATCTGAACACACATGGACAAATCAGGTGAGCAGGTGGCAGATAAGAAGGTCTCAAACATTAAAGCAAAAATATAGTAAATAACTTCTATTACCATGATTGGGCAGAAAAGAGCACCAAACATGAGAAGCTAAAAACTCTTACGTCCTGCCTCCACACTGATTGACAGTTGATCTCTGGAGAGTAGTTTACAGTGAAACAGCACAGAAATATAATCTACCTCTCTGATGTTAAATGAAAGGTCATAAGGTGAGGTGCAGGTTAGCATGGTCAAATGTGAGGAAAACAAAACTTTACACTGGCAGAGAGGTTTACTACACAAATAGGCAGTTTTATTTGTTTGCAATCATTGTATCATAATATAATGATACTGACATTATTATCATATAATGAATGGCAGCAGGGGTAATATTAGTGTTGTAATACTGGGAAGTGGATGTCATCAATGACGTCATTGATCTAAAACTATACAAGCCTCGATACGCTGTTTAATCGGCACATGCTCCGAAGCCTCGGCACAGCACCTAACATCATTAATGGATATTACAACCATAAATTAAATAAAGAAAACTGTGAAAAACTGTTTATCTTTCTTAACAAAAAGGCTGAGCAAATTGTTAGTGAGGGAGTTGGTGCTTCCTCACAAGGGGTCAGCTGGTTCTGTTGTGGTTTACAGTGTTTTTATTGAGTCTGGCTTCTATTAGGTTCTGTTACAGCTGCTTCACAGCAGGAATGACCTGTTCTCACTGACCGACTTATAGATCGATGGTGAGGTGACTAGTCCTGTACCCAATAAAAGGCATTGAGCAGGTAAGTGATCCAGAGGAAGAGTTACATTCTACAAGGGCCCCAGTCTTCAAACTCAAACCGCAGACTTTTCTTAGACGTACTTCCCAGAACCCCCACTGTTTTTATTCTTTCTTTCTTTTTGGTCTTTCTGATGGAGTGGAGGCCTGTTATGGTGAATGGGACCAGGATTGCTTTGTTTAAAGTACTGTGACGTCAAAGTATATTTGAAATAATGTATTTCATCAGCCCTGTGTTCAGTTTCTCTTTTTCTTTTTTGTCAACTTTTCCACCTCAGCCGAACAGCGATAAATAAAGAATATATTTCTCACTCAACAAACAGACTCAACAGACTCACTACATGGAAGACTCCTAAATGATGTTTCCTTAGTTGTTAAAAGCCCTGCACACCCATGCAGGTGTTTTCACTTATTCTGGCAAATTACATCTCTGGTCCGGTTAAAAGTGGGTGCATTTATGATGATAATTATGTGTTGTCGCCGGACTTCATGTACAAAGAAGGATAATAAAGTTGTAACATGTCACACCCAATAGGTGCAACAAAGCTAACAAGAGGTTCAGTGAGAAGTCAGTCCATCAGTCTGGAGCTACATTCCCCCACAGTCCTGAGAAGAAGTCTAATCATTCAAATGAATTCAAATCACTTGCGTGGGTGTACCACAAGTATACATTGACTCCAGTAGACAGTACAGGAGAAACGCCTAACAACCACTTAGCAAATGTAGTAAACCATTAAGATAGCAAGAACAGCTAGCTACCACAACACCACAAATACCATAGCATTCATCTGTTAATCCATCGGTTCCCATAGTGTGGGGGCACGCCCCCTAGGGGGGCACAGAGCTATTGCAGGGGGGGGCAAGGCAAGGCAAATGAATGAGGCACGTTTGTGACAGGGCTTAAAACGTCACATGGAGACAACCCATCTGGAGCACAAAGACAAACCAGTCGATTTCTTCAGGAAAAAACTCATAAACTGTCGACCACAGCAGATTCACTTTACTAAAGCTGCATCAACTCGCCTCATAGAAAGTTGCCTACAGAGTTGCTCAGTGTAAAAAGCCGCACACTATAGCCGAGGAATTAATACTTCCCTCAGCTATCAATATGGTTTCCACAAGTATTCTTATCTATAAAAGGGGGGCCCTGCAGAAAATGTTTGGGAACCACTGTGTTAATCCCCATGTAGCAACCTCCTACGAATCATCTCAAATCTCATTTTATGTCTCAACATTGATCAACATATGACATTATTAAGAATGACACTAAAGCGGTACCCAGTGCGTTAAAAAGTGACATCAGGGGGTTGGGAGTCAGAGAGTGGTGGATGGACAGAGCTAACTTAACACAAAGACTGGAAGCAGGTAGAAACTTACAGCTCTTACAACTACTTTTTTGATTTGACAACAGATTTATATAGTGTCTTCTGTTTTGTTGGTGAACTTGTGGTTCTGCTTTTGCATTCAAGGAACACCAGTCTTCAAATTGTATTGTGTATGGATGACACTTCACCTTGCTATCTAATTCGTAAATAAGACTGTTTAACCTCTTAAACTGTTTATACTGTAATTTGACATATGGTGGATTAAAGTTCACGTGCCTCACGTGTCTAACTTGCTTAATGCAAGTGTGACTTACCCCAAAGGCTAGCTAGGCTGTTGAGAGGTTTTGTTTGGTACTCAACAAACACTTTCATAGCCTACGTACGATCACTCACATGGACACTCACTGTCCCTCTCAAACTCATATGTAATGTATGTGGTTTTCGTGGCATGATTTAAAAAGTATTTCATTGTCTTCTGCACACAAGGTGATGATGAAGGCAGTGCTATTGGGTCTATTGTGTTTCCATGGTTCTTTATGTGTCTGTGCAGGAGGCCCCACCAGGCGGCCAGCCCTCATTATGAAGCTGTTGTAAACGGCTCAGATCAGGCCGACACCTGCTTCTCGTTGGAAACAGCAGTGGCTGCTGCCTTGTATTACTGAAAGGGAAGTGCAGAGCACTGCGATAAAGCCTGCCTTTGATCTTTACACAAATGTCATAAAAAGGAGATGTTGTTCAGCTTAAACACTTTTTCCTTTAACATAAGGAATCGGTTTAACTACGTACACGTGTTGCTGCTGTAGGCTAGCTCACTGCAAGCTGCTGCGTGGCGGACGACTGCAACTGCACAGGACCTGGTTGTAACCTGGTGTGATCTTTGACTGAATTCAACTTAGAGGACTCAGTATATTTACATTCCTATTAAAGTCAGCTTTGTTTCATATTGCCCATATAAACATAGTTATACAGTCTTAAGGTACTAGTGTGTAGAATTTAGTTGCATCCAGCATGAGGTTGCGGATTGCAACCAACTGAATACCCCTCTGCTCACCTCTCCCTTTCCAAGCATATAGAGCAGTGGTTCTTAAGGTGGGGTTCGTTGAGTCACTCTCAGGGTTCGGCAGGGGTCTAGATTACAAATATTTAGTTGCTTAGTAAAAATTCCGCTTCCATTTGAATTAAATCCGCTGTTCTCCGGCTCTATTTCTCTGCTGTGTGTCTGTGCAACGTGTCGCCGACGACACGTTTCAATCCCTTCATACTAACTATGTCGAGCAAAAAAAGAAAGTGAGTGGACGAATACGTATAATATGGATTCACGTGTATAAAGGAACGTGATGGGAGTCAGCGTCCTCAATGCATGATTTGCAATGCCAAGTTGAGCAATTCTAGTCTAGCACCGGCAAAACTAAAGGAACACTTCCTAAAGCTGCATGGAGATGGGAAATACAAGAACACAGCGCTCGCTGAATTCAAGGTGAAGAGAGCCAGATTTGATGAAAAGGCTACTCTGCCTGTTCTCGGCCTTGTACCCATCGACAACTGATCCCCACAGCATCGTACGAAGGTGCGTACCTGATCGCAAAGCAGGGCAAACCACACACCATTGGTGAAACACTCGTAAAACCAGCTGCGTTGAAGATGGCGAATATCATGCTGGAAAAAGCTGCTGAAGATAAGTTATCCCAAATTCCTCTTTCAAATGACACTATCAGAAGCAGAATAGACAACATGAGCGATCTGATTTCAAGCCCAGCAAAATTCAGCCTCCAACTCGACGACACCACCGACGTTTCCAATCTAAGCCAGCTTGTTGTATTCGTGCGCTATGTGAAAGACGACGTGATAAAGGAAGATTTTTTATTTTGTAAGCCTCTTACAACAACAACCAAGGCAGTCGATGTGGCCTTCAGGTAACGTAAAAGCGGACTCGCCAAGCTCGCAGGAACTGCACCGGGTTTTGACAATTTCCGGGTCTGCCATGGGATGACATTGGGCCCAAAAATGTTTTTTTCCCATTAGGAAAAAGACATCTTTAAATTCACATATCATTTTTTTCTCCAGCTAAATAGACTTCCCAGTACAAACACTTGAATTCAAGTAATTTTATACTCACAATCGAACGTTTTTGGCTTATTGTGCCAACTTTCCTAGGAAAGAAGGGGGCCCCCGCATCCAACTCATTCAAAGGCGAATGAAAACACAACCATTCTTAGTTTCAAGTAATTCAAATAATAATGAAATAATAATAATGAATATTATATTCCATTTCTGCCAATAAATCCCTGGGGTGGTGACTACAGAATATAGCGATCTCTTTACTATAATGTGTAGTAAATTAAATGAATAGTTTGTGAAATCAAAGTCTTATGGCCACAATGGTATGAATCGATTCAAATAAATCTAACTGACACACAGACATGTCAATCATGGTTTTTCCCCCGCCCCCAAATACTGTAATAACGAGCAACTTTGGGTAGAAGAAATATGTGTTCCAATCACATTATTTGTGTTTGCCTGAATAACTTATTCGATTCAGGTATATCCCTTATCAGGAGTCACAAATAAAAATGTTGGAGCCAATTAAGTGTTTGAAGCTGCAGTTCCTCTGATGGCCACTAGATTCTAACATTGAGAAGCTCTAACTGTATTGGTGAATGAAAATATTTCTCTCTACAAAGTAAATAGTTTGTTTTGTCCAAGACGTGAGCATCCCAAAAGCCAATGTCACTTTTTTAGAATGATCAAGGCTTTAAAGGAATAGTTCAACATTTTGGGAACTACGCTTTATGTTACTAACGTACAGAGCTGGAGTCAGGACTTGGTTTGTGTAGCTTAGTTTAAAGTCTGGAAGCAGGGCGACACAGCTAGCGTGGCTCTGTCCACAGTGAACAAATACACCTTCCAAAGTCTCTAAAGGTATCTCAGTAACATGTTGATGGGATGAGGACAACTGGATAGAAGATTGAGAGAATTAAGTCATTTGTGGGTTCTTTTTCATTAGTTCAATGAGAGGAATCACTAAACCCAGCGACATAGTAAAGAATATTAGAATAGAAGCAGTGGAGGATGAGCAGATGAAATTCAAGTCATCACAGTGGATGAAGCAGCTGATAGTTAGCAGATGCTCCAGCAGTTCCTTCAGGGGACAATGAACAGGTTCATTACAGAGCTGTGGAAACAAACTAGTATGTGTCCTATACATTAAGCAACAGGATAACAAGGACAACAAAATGTAAACAACATGTTTAGGGTTCAAACTATAGGCCTTCCTCAATTCTCAGTTTGGACATCCTCAACTCCTCGACTAAATTGATTAATGCATAGAAGAGCCTTCTAAACAGCAACATAAGGCTACGGTTTCAAAATCAAACAATACAGAAGATGGAGCGCTGAGATCGACTTTGGGGTCACAAGCCTGAGGATTGAGGATTGAGGAGGCACAACAACGAGAAATGAGAAAGGCCCCAGGACTCACAGGCTATTTCCTTTAAGGTCTTCCTGTGAAGCTGTTTAAATTATTTTTGTCTCATCAGATCTTGCTGCAGATCTGCTCCCTGGACACTCCAGCTTTGTTTCAAAAAAGTTTTTAATTGAATGAAAGTGTAATCAAGCATTTTAAACATTAACCTGATTTTGGCACTAGAGGAAAAGTCAGAGGATCACCAAAGTCAGCAGGATTCCTCATCTGTGGAACGTGAATGTCTGAACCAAATGTTGTGCAATTGAGTAGGTGTTGGGGTATTTCAGTTTGGATCAAAGTGGCGGACCAACCATAGAATGACATTAACAACCACAGAGCCACACTAATAACATAGCTAAATATTTACCTGCGAGACCTGCTCTATAGTAATTTATAGTTTCTCTTTGTATTCTGTAGTTTCAGGTTTTAAATGTTGTTGTTAATATTTTGTAATGGCCTGTACTTTTTTTGACCCAATTTGTCCTTGCTGAGCTAAATAATTTCCCCCCTCTGTTTGATTGTAAATGCACATTGTATTTTAGTCCTTGTTGAAGATATGGCTCCTCTATATTCTGCTTTATTAGTCAAGGGAAAAAAATAATTAAAAGTTTGTCCTCTAGGCTATTAGATCTAAATACCCAACCGAAACCATCTGACAGGGCATGAGGTAACATACCGGTGTGTGTGTGTGTGTGTGTGTGTGTGTGTGTGTGTGTGTGTGTGTGTGTGTGTGTGTGTGTGTGTGTGTTTGTGTGGGAAGGGGGGGTCTGACATGCAGCATGTGGGTGGCTGTGTGTTTTACAGTGCTCTGAGAGGAGGAAACTTCTCAGTTGATAAGTGCTTCAATTTCAGCTTTCTTTTTTAAAAGCATCCTGAGTGCTCAGTGGGGGGGAAGGGGTTATGCTCCAATAAAACCAAACAAAAGCCTCTTGAATGGATTGTACAGTACGTCTGAACAAGTACATGTACAGTACATACAGACACCTACAGGTTCACAACTTTTAATAAAACAAAAGATGCAGCAAATTCAATTCTGGTACTCTGGAGGACTTTTTATCCAGTAAGGACCCTCTAGATGGAGTTTGGACTGACAGTCAGACCGTTCTCAGTGCAGAGAGAGCAGCTCTGACCACAGAGATGATTAGGCTGGGACAGGATCGTTGTGAGGCCAAAGCATCACTGTACACCTCATCCTGTGGAGAGAAAATAAAGGGTCACAATTGTTTATCTTACAAAGAAGAAAACTGCTGCAGTCTTTTCTTGTACAGCTTGATGAGATTTTAAAGGGACCATACTGCTGCTTTAGCACATTAACAACACATACAATTTACTTCCTTCCTTGCAGTCATTTGTTTCACTTCTTTTGCAAGAAAATCAGTCGGTAAAGATGTGTAGCTTTCTGCAAATAGATCATCCAACACAGTCAACATTTAGTATGTTTATTTTTTTATTTAAAGTTACTTTATCACTCTGCATTTTGAAAGCTCACCTTGTTGGTGCATTTAAGGACACTCTGACATCTGATGCAGCTTTAACAAAGCTGGTGTTCCAAAGCTGTCGCTACTGTTTGGGTTTGGCTGAAGTGTGAACTGTAATTGTGAGAGGCCTGAAAAATACAAAATAAAAGCCTCAGCAAAAAAACAATCATTTTCAACTCAGTTCTCAGGACAATGTGAGAAACCACTGCTCTAGTCTTGAATTCATTTAGGAGAGTCCTGCTTTCATCTCCCTCTAAAGTCGAGGCTAAAAGCTCATTGTGATCAATCTTTTGCCATATTAGATTAGCAAAATGTTTTATCTTATCGTAAACATATTTTAAAACACACTTTTATTCATTAGTTTCCAATGAAAAGTTTCTGTTTTTATGCGTCACTGTTTTTTGTGTCTCTTTTGTGCACTTTGAAAAGTTCTACAGATGCAGTTTATAATAAGCCCCAAATGGCAACTTATTGGAGTTTTGCACATGTCATGGTTGATGAGTTGTTAAACTCAAGGTCACCGAATGAGTCAAAGGACACATTTAAAACCTGCTTTAAAAACCTCCCTCCCTCCCTCCCTCCCTCCCTCCCTCTCTCAGCAGGAGTAGCTGCTGAGTTGCAACACTTGAGAGAAACTCTTCAGATCCGCGGCTGTGTGTGTGGCGGGAAGAAGAAACGAGTTTATTTCTTTATTAAAAACAATTTAAATTAATTTAACAATGAAGGAACTCTCCCCTGAAGCATTGCTTCTGTCTTTTGCACATTTATGTTTTCTCTGTAGTTTTCTGGATGGGGCTCGCACTCAGGAGGCTGCAGGTGATGATAATGCGCTCAGGCGGGGGTTGACATGGCAACATAACGGCCAGGTTTTTAGTATCCTGAGCCGCGGCTCTCAGTACCGGCCGTCCGGTAGGAGGCAAACCGGGTCGCCCCGCCGCGGTAACCCTGTGGTCGTCCTTAGCAGCAGCAACGACACCATCCCCGCTGCGTCCCGGGCCTCCCCGCGGGTCCCCGCCACCAGCGACACTGCGCAATTACGCGCGATGATGCGTCAACAGCCGCGGCCTCAGCCGTCGCCGCCCGGCAGAGACGGAGACTCTGCCCCGGTCAGACGGGAGGACATAATGGTCGGAGACGATCCGTACAACCCGTACAAGGCTTCTAACTATTACCCTTATTATAACTACTACAACTCTTACTACAGACCCAGAGCCAGGGCTCAGCCCCGGCACGGATACGGAACCAGCTACCACCAGCATGGTGAGGAACACACTTCTTTTCCCTCCTTCCCTGCCTTAAGTTTCTGGAAATGTCCAGAACTGATTATTTTCTCTACTTATTATATCATCATATCTAGGTTATAGCCTATTAAATGTTCACTACAAGTTTCTCTTCGATTCAACGCAGGTGTTGATTTTATAGTTTATCCTCAATTAAATTGTAAACAAGTCATGAAATGCCAGGCTAATTATTCCTGTGCAGTAGCTCAATCTCTTAATTAATCTCTTATGCAGAGGTTTCATTTTGTACATATCTGTCATTAAATTCAGGACAACCTTCATATGGATTTTGATGATTGGCCCAATTCAGTTTGAACACCTTGCTCTTATTAAATAAAGCACTGAAATTCATATTCATATAGTCGCCTTTAATGTTAAACTACACACAAGCCACACAAGGCCAACTGGTCAGCAGTGATGGAGGAAGTATTCAGCTGCTTAACTTCAGTAAAATAACTAATACCACACTGACAATATTCCATTACAAGTAAAAGTCCTGCAAATAAAACCTTACTTAAGTAAAACAAATATACTATATGTATCAGTATTATCAGCAAAATGTACTTAAAGAAGCCTACTTAAAGTAAAAGTATTGATGGGGCAGTGAAATGTTCCCCGTCAGTGTGTCACTACTATATATGATGTTTGTGAACTAATATTACTGCTGCATTAATGTGCATGTTGTATTTTACTGCTGTAGATGTGTTTACCTCCTTTATATCCTGTCTGGTAGTTTAATCTAGACAATGCATCATATTCTATTAGATCATCATGTTTGTATCTTTGTCCTGTGAGAAACGCATATCTATAAAAAGAAAAACAGTTTTCAGCTTTGTGACAAGAGGATTTTTAAAGAGTTTATTATCTTAAGAAGTAGGAGAACTTTCTCAACACATAAAGAAACACTTCATTCCTTCAGTTTATCACAAACATTAAACATCAACACATCTGGAGATACATGGTTTCACTGGACAGGAAGTGGAGGAATAACTGTAATCTGTAAAGTAACTAAAGCTGTCAGACAAATGTAGTGAAAAGTACAAAATGTACCTCTGAGACGTAGTGGAGAAGAAGTATAAAGGTGCATTAAAATAGAAATTCCTAAATAAAGTACAAGTACTCTGAATTCGTACTTAAGTACTTACTTACTTAAGTACCTTGAGTAAATGTACTTAGTCGTGTCTTCTGTAAAAAACCAGCATGCCGTTTTCAATAAACTCTTCACTAACCCGAACAGCCAATCAGAGATCAGAGAGCCCTCTCTCCCTGACTGCAGTGGCTGTTCTCTCAATATGTTCTGTGTGTTGCTGTTCTTAGGTCTCCCTGATCTGGTTCCTGATTCAAACTACATCCAGATCGGCACCTACATCCAGAGAATGCCCATGTACAACCTCCGCTGTGCTGCTGAGGAGAACTGCCTCGCCTCGTAAGATAACACCGACCATCATATGTAAACTATGATTTATGGATTTAAGTGAAACTTAATGGCAGTTCTATCTGATTACACTTAGATGAAACAGTGTCCTGCAGACTTTTATCAGAAGCAGTTCACTAGAAGTGCCACTTCTATCTGAGTAGTATGTCCGAGGGAGGGATGGTTTCCCATCCTTGAACTAACCCAAACCAGACGATAACCACAAACATCCCCATAGGAACATACAGGTAATTTAGCAGACGCTCTTATCCAGATCGACTTCCATTGAACTAAGTACAGGGACAGTCTCCCTGGAGTAACTCAGGCTTAAGTACCTTGCTCAGGGTGGCAGCCTGGTATTGAACTCCCGACCTTCTAGTGTTTTGTTTGGAAGGCGTACCACTAGCCATCACCACCTTATGAGCTTTTCTGACAATCTTTAACTCAAAATGAAGTTTGTAGAAAAACACTTCATTGCCTTAAAATAGGCATGAATGAAATGGTTAATATGTATCCTTAAAACATAAATGTTTCACAATCACAGAAAACTGATTCAAACCTCGAAGTTTGTTCTTTATTTTGCTTTTTACATTTGGTTTCATTCAGGTCCCAGCTGGTTTAAAATGTTCTAATAATTAATATTCGCTGTCTCCATTCCTCTCCTTGTCTCCTTTTCTGTCCTCTCTTCTCCTTGTCTTCTTTCCTCGTCTCTTTCTCTTCTCTCCTTGTCTCCCCCCCTCCTCTCCTCTCCTCTCCTCTCCTCTCCTTGTTTCCTGTCCTCTTTGTCTCTATTCTCCTCTCGCCTCTCGCCTCTCTCCTTCTTATCTCTTCTCTCCCCTCCTCCTTGTTTCCTCTCCTCTATCCTGTCCTCTTTGCCTCTCCTCTCCCCTCTCCTCCTCTCCTCCATGTCTCCCCTCTCCTCCTCCAGCTCTGCTAGTTCTGCCCACGATTATGACACCAGAGTTTTGTTGAGGTTTCCTCAGAGGGTGAAGAACCAAGGAACAGCTGACTTCCTGCCCAGTAAACCTCGATATGCCTGGGAGTGGCACAGCTGTCATCAGTAGGTTTTGGTGTAATACGTTTTATAAGAGTGTCTTTGTTGAATAAGGTGGTTTATAAACTTTCTGTCTTTCTTGTGTTGTTGTTGTTCAGTCACTTCCACAGTATGGACGAGTTCAGCCTGTACGAGCTGCTTGATGTCCAAACTCAGAGTCAGGTAGCTGAGGGTCACAAGGCAAGCTTCTGTCTGGAGGACACGTCCTGTGACCCGGGATACTACCGTCGCTTCGCCTGCACTTCACACAGTCAGGTATAAACAAACACAACACACAGTTACACATACACACGTCTGCGTATGTCATGAGTCTATTATATTGACTTGCATTCAGTTTCTGGGGGCTTAATAAAGGTATATAATATTATTCTTCCTCATTAAAGTGTCTAAAAAATACTAAACCTATGTCAGTGTTTCCCCTAAGACAATTGTCTCCATTGTCTTGGGGGGGGCGCAGTGGAGAGGAGAGAACTAAAAATAAAAGCCGGAAACTGGTGGATTGCCTACTCCAGGTAGGGAATGAGCCCTTACCCCAAGTGAAGGAGTTCAAGTACCTCGGGGTCTTGTCCGTGAGTGAGGTGACAATGGTGCGAGAGATTGGCTGGAGAATTGGAGCAGCGGGGGCGGTATTGCATTCGCTTTACCGCACCGTTGTGACGAAAAGAGAGCTGACCCAGAAGGCAAAGCTGGGCCAAAATGTGTTTTCTCAGACGGGTGGCTGGCGTCTCCCTTAGAGATAGGGTGAGAAGCTCAGCCATCCGTGAGAGACTCGGAGTAGAGCCGCTGCTCCTTTGCGTTGAAAGGAGCCAGTTGAGGTGGTTCGGGCATCTAGTAAGGATGCCACCTGGCCGCCTCCCTAGGGAGGTGTTCCAGGCACATCCAGCTGGGAGGAGACCCCGGGGAAGACCCAGGACTCGGTGGAGAGATTATATCTCCTCACTGGCCTGGGAACGCCTCGGGATCCCCCAGTCGGAGCTGGAGGATGTGGCCCGGAGAAGGGAAGATTGGGGTTCCTTACTGGAGCTGCTGCCCCCTGCGACCCGACCCAGGATAAGAGGTGGATGATGTATGGATGACGAAGGATTTTTGTTTTCGGACGTTTAGATCCTCATTATTCAAAGAAACAAGCTGAGCAAACGTTAGCCTGAAGCTTGCAGCCGCTCTGCCCTGTGTCCGTAGAAGAAACACTGATTTTAACGCGACACGGTTTTAATCGGCGGGTCTGTTTGCTTTAGAGAGGAGGAGACCTCTGATAATAATTCTGCTCCCGGTAAAAACATCCTGAACTATGAACACTGAAGGAATGCTAACCTGGAGAAGCTGACTGCAATGAGAAACTTCCCTCGATGCCACGCTACTTCACAACCACACCAAACTTCCGTTTTGTAATTGTTTTGATTGAGAGACAGGAGACACAAGCTCACAAACAAGGGAGTGAGGAAAAGAGCCTGAAACAAGGATAGCAGGATATAGTAGAAAGGAAACGAGGAAGTAAAAGAAAAGAATAAAGCAGAACTTTTTAAAAATATGTGTATGTGTAAATTATAATATTTAAGTTATCAGAAGGACAGATAATCTATTGTTGGCTGTTTACACATATGATTTATTTCTGTATAAAACTATTGGTCATCCTAATTCTCGGTACTGGATCAACCCTGAAATGATATCTTCTCATCTGACTCTGAAGACAGAGAACAAGAGTTGAAGTGTGGCTGAGACCAGAAGTATTTAAACCCTTTTCATAGATAAAAGTCCTGCATTGAAAATGTTACTTGATTAAAAGTAACATCTGGAAAATGTGCTCAATGCAGAAATAATCCTTCTGAGATAGATATTATATCTAATGATATACCACCATTATATGTTATTACTCGTGCATTTTTGTAAAAGCAGGATTCTACTGTTGGTTGAGGTGGAACTTATTTTGAAATATAAAATAATCTTTATTTTCATTGTGGATGATCTGATGATTATTTTCTTGATTAATCTTGATTATTGTTTGGTCTGTAAAATGTAAGAAAATAAATACTGTTACATTTTTTACAATGCAACAAATATGTGTTTCATATGTTTTGTAAAGTAACTAAGTAATGAATTATTAACTATAATGCTGTCAGTTAATGTAGTGCAGTAAAAGTATAAAGTGTCATGAAATGGAACTACTCAAGTAAAGTACTGATACTTCAAATGTATACTTAACTTGAGTAAATGGGCTTAGTTACATTTCACCACTGGCTGGGATCCAAAACAGAAATGACCAATGATCAATAACAGACAGAAAAAAGCAACAACATGTTTTAACGCAAGCTATTATTTAAAATGTGATACATAGGCATGTGGCCACTTAGATATTAATATGTTTAATGTATTGGAGTGTGTTTTTGTCTGTGTGTGTTCAGGGTTTGAGTCCAGGTTGTTATGACACCTACAACGCTGACATTGACTGTCAGTGGATCGACATCACTGACGTCTCTCCTGGAAAATACATCCTCAAGGTGTGTAAGCCTGCTGAGAGTGTGAGAGTGTATGTATTTCCTTCTTGTTTGTTTGATGAAAACTGCAGTGACTGGCTGTTTTAGGAAATTACTAAGCCTTGAAAAAAAAAATGAAACTATATCTTTGTGAGTTTTTTTTTTTTTTATATTATTGTATTCAGTAGGAACCAGTGGGCTTGGAGCTGTGAGCCACAGACAGGAAGTCAGAAAGAGACGGACTAACAAATTGTCTTTTTGTGTGATGAAAAATAGAATAACACCAAACTTAACACTTCAAACTTCGGGAGTGGTGACCTCATATACTGATGACTGTTGTGTTGTCCTGACAGGTGACAGTAAATCCCCGGCAGCATGTTCCAGAGTCCAACTATAATAACAACGTCGTACGTTGTGACGTCCAGTACACCGGCACCGCCGCTCACGTCTCCGGATGCACCACGACATCGTAAGAACCGCGTTCTTCTTTGAGGTTCTAGCCGGTTGATATCACAATTAACAGTTCATTTTTTTGTCTTCACTTTTCTATCACAGAATTGAATGATAACTCCTAATATTGAACAGATCAAAGT
The DNA here is from genome assembly GCF_900634415.1 of Cottoperca gobio. NCBI lineage: Eukaryota > Metazoa > Chordata > Actinopteri > Perciformes > Bovichtidae > Cottoperca > Cottoperca gobio. Next base: position 26,012,906 of record NC_041363.1, on the reverse strand, counting down.
CATGGACATCTTCTTGTTGAATTTTAACAAGTGTGACAACTCAATGAGGATTTTTGAATGTACCTGGCTCTTTCCAAAAGCTGGAGAAAGAAGAAACAAACCCTTCAACGTGTGAATTCACTGACAATTCCACTGACAGTATATGGGCCCAAACCCTTTATATCAAGCCCCTTTACTGTCTATTACACAGCCCACTAATGGAACAAATCCAGTGGTCTGTTCCCCATAGAACAACTACAAATATGTATCTGGATGAATATCTTCAATCTCTAAAACATTGTGCTTCCTTTAAATGTAACTGAAAAGAGAGAAAAGATCATATATTTTCAACCTTCCCCGTTGTGGGACTAATAAAGGATTATGTCATTTTATCTGACCTTATCTTAGGTTTAGGCTTTAATGATCAATACTTTCTATCAGTGGTTGATTTTCTTCTTTTGTTTCTTGCAGCTACTAAGATAAATTCTCCAACATGAGCTTGAAAACGAACACAAATGGAGGAAACTGGGAATGCTACAGAAGAATGAAGCTTAAAGTTACATGTAATGTAAATAATTGAATTATAAGCACATAAAAGATCTGATTGTTAGAACTGTTAGAAAACAACCAAACCAGGTTATTTTAGTCAAAATTTAGCCTTAAATCAGAGGGAGTATAACCTGATTAACAGAGCTGTATTACCTAATGATAGGCCGGTATTCATGTCTGTGAGATAAGATGTAGGTATAGGAAGGTATATTAATCCTGGTGCATCTATTTACTCCATTTCTGGACTTTAATGAGATTAGAGGTTCCGGACTGGGTTGCACCATCTATTTGTGAATACATCACTTAGTTCTCTCTAACGTCCTAATAACAAGAAACTGGTTTCAAATGAGTGATTGACTACACCATTAATAATATCATTAATATATGTATTTTCAAACAAAATCCATGCAACATGTCTGGGCCCAGACATATTACACTTACCTGCCAATCAATTTGTTAATGTAGGAATATCTTTACTTGATGTATGTCTGTATACATGGAAACGTGTGTAATTCAGAGTTAGTAGCTGTTATGAAGTTTAGAATTATTAAGGAATATCTGGTTGAACAACTTTACAGACAAAGTTAGTGAAATCATCTGCATAACGTTTACTAATTTGGGGACTGTATTATTTCGGAGGATTTAAATTCCTCCCAGTATATACCAATAATAAACAGCATTTTAATCAAGTGTCAGGTCATACTTCACGTGTCATATTACCGCGTATATTCTATTACATCTCTAAACAGATCACGCTAATGTTAGTTTTGTCAGTTAGGATAGCTATGACACCTAACTATAGGTAATTCTTCGTTTAGAACGAGTGATAAGAACAACTAACGAGAAGTTAGTTGGATGCAATATCTGTTTTAATGATGCGTGAATCTCCACATAAAAATGTCTAAGCTAAAGCTAAGATTGAATTTACAAACAGGCGATGCAACCGGATCATGCTACTTTACTTGATTATTTGTATATAGGGAGATTTTCTACTTTTTCATGGGTTTCTTGCATTTTGATTTGGACATTGTCTAATCTTTCATTGGCTTCTTGTCTTCATGTCATGTTTTTTAGAAAACATGACAACAATCAAACACATGGCCAAAGGTCAGAGAGGGCAGAGGTAGAGGAATCTGTTAGTTATACAAGTTTCAACCTTTTATTATAGTTTTATTCTTTTCATTTAGTTGTCAGGAGAAAGCTTTTTTGTGATGTTGACATAACAAGTTTGTTTTCTTGAGCTCACAAAATATCAATTGTAATGCCAAGAAAACTACTAAATGTTTTCGTCATATAGATAACTTTATAGACAACCTTGAGAACACCGGTTTTTTTTTGGATCTTAATCCACACTAAATCACTTTCTCATGATCACAGAATAATCATTTTGTGATCACGTTACTTACATGCTTGTTCTCCCTGGGATTCCTTAGACCTCTTTTATAAAATATGTGCTATAATATATATAATATATATATATATATATACTATATATATATATATAATATATACATTTTTAAGTTAATTCAATGTTTTACATTTTAGAAATGAAACCCAGTTTCTGTTCTGAACTTCCTGTAAGGTTTTATTTCTCTAATGCTGTTTTTCTCGTCAGCATTGGTACTGTAGAGTAGATATTATATTTTTGGTGCTAAAGGTGTTTTTCACTTTGTGCCGTTTTGTGTCCCCAAACTGAATTTAACCAAAAGTACTCACCAGAGGGACACACAATGAGCTGCTGCTTGATGTCAGACTTAAAAACTAATATGTGCCTTTCAGTTGGTGAATGTCGTATAAATTGTGTACACAGAGTACACAGTGTGTGTACTTGTACTCCTGTAACCTGACAACCTGTAACCACACCTACCCGCAGAGCTGTATATAGGCGAGCTCACATCTCATGCTATAAACCTGCATTACTGCTTTATATCACATTAATAAAGCTTGCTTGAACAGACTCTGAATGTGTTGATTCCCTTACATTTCCATACACCTGTCTTTATGTATATTTACAAAAAAAAGTTTTTTTACAAAAGGCAAATGGAAAAATTGATGTAATAAAAACACTGATGGAAACAGATGTATAAACTAAAAACAATACTTCTTCTGTCTATCTGTCTGTCTGTTTTTCTATCTATCTATCATCTATCCAATTTGCACAAGAACAGTGAGTTACTTCGCTCGTTAAGTAGTGTTACAGCGATAGAAAACAAATAAAGATACAGATCCTGATGTCACAAAGACATGGACAAGTGATTGTGTGTTTTACAGACAGCTTTTGCTTTTCATAAGGATAATATTATGTTTAATGTAGGTTGCCTTCTCACACACACACAATGTCGGTTCAGATGTCTCGTAAATCCACTGTGATAGTGAACTGCCACAGCTAACGCTAGCCTCGGGTTCTGGTGGGCAGCTGAATGAATGTCATTATTTATCCTTTTGCTTTATTTATTTATTCCTTATTATGATTTATGTTATTTTTTGTTGTACACTCACTAGCTGCGAGCAGGTCTTGAACCAGACACGGGTACCTTTCGCGTCGAGAATAAACCTACCGCACCACCAACGCTTGCACGCTTAGAACCTTTCTCTTTATGTATTTGACTTCACTCAAGGGTGTTGGACCTCAAAAGGCTCTGCGCCTCCTGAGGATTGAATCCATGAACTCAAAGAAACACCAGAAACCTGTCAGACCAGATAACAGGACGGTTGGAAACCTGTAGGTTGTTGGTTTGATTCTCACGTGATAAAGAAAGTTTTATGGTCAGACATGCAAAATGAAGAAGTCAAACACGCAAAGAAACACTGACCAGTTGTCAGACCTAAGCCAATCACGGCTCGGCTTTTCTCAGAGCACGCCCTCCTCACACCGCTGGATGACTTTGGACGTGTGGAACTGTTATAAGGTTTTGACTTTTGAATATGTTTTTGAGTTGTCATGTGTTTTTTTACATCACAAAGTTTGGCATATAAATCCTTATATGCCTTACAATACAGGCAGTATGCCCGTGTATCATCGCCAATAAACTGCTTTAACCAGCCTTTGAATTGAGGGTTTAATTCCCACTCCTTTCTGTATTTTTGGGTATACAGTTTAGACATGGTAAGCTAGCTAGCTAGATGTTTAGCTTTTGTCACAGAGAGGCACACAAACAGTGGACAAGGTGAGTAAGTGACTGAGGCTGTGTGTGAATCAAATACAGTTATTATATTTTAGTATGACAGTGAAGAAACATTTACATTTCTCCCTGTAAACCAGAGTGGGATCAGCGGAGGCTTTGCACATGCGCGATTAATTTGCATTCTGGACGCGGGCATGTGTGGGATTCCTCTGCTCTGTGAGCGGAGGGGCTAACGCAAACACTTGAGGACAGTAACTGCAGAACGATACATCAGTCTCCAAAACACCAGAAAAGTCGACTTGACTAAAAAAGTCACCAAGAGGGTTTGTAAAGTTACTAGATTTAGCGAGAAAGTCACCAAATTGGCAACACTGCACCTGACCGGAAGACGCACCTGCAACGGCTGGAAATGTTGCGATTTGAGCGGATTAATTTAAGAATCTGCTTCACAAAGATGTATGGAGGACGATGGGAAAATGGATAGAAACAGGAGGAAAACAGCAGAAAGAACTGGAGTTTGTTGTGAGTTGTGAGAACTGCCACACAAACAAACAAACGGACACAAACACAACGTCGCTGAGTCCATTGCTAGCTAGTTTAGGGCTAATTTATGCTAATGTCTGTACAGTTATTACAGTTGTTACAGTTACAGGTTATTTGGCTGTTTGCGGCGAATAAACAGGGCCCAGCGGTCAAATTCACTCGAATTGTATACATGGTCGTGAGAAGGATTTCAGATGACTTTTGTTAGTTTTTCTGTAACACACTGTACTATGACTTTTCTTTCACATTATTCAACATGCTACTATGCCATTCTTTCACAGATCATATTCACTGGGGGGGGGGGGATCGCTGGGATTATTTGGCTGCCCTTTGAATCCCTGCAGGAATATTATAGCAGGTAAAACACATACGGACACACTTAGAGGCCCCCGGAGCATGACAGTGATTTTCAGTTCAGTGTCTCCTCTTTGTGCACATCCTAACCGGCATGTAGTCCTTCTGCAGGGTCAGAGAGAAGTACTATAGTCCTCAGCAGCCAGCCGGCTCTGGACTATAGTACTGAGGTGGAGGAGATGAAGGAGGGGGGGCCCATGGTGGTTAGAGAGTGGCAGAGCGGTCACAGCCTCCCACCGAACGCCAGCAGCACCACCACCACCAACAACCTCCTGGCTTCTGTCAAAGAGTAGGTTCTGCATTCACACCCTTATTGTTGTGTGTGTGCTTTCTTTTCTCAGCTCTTGGTCATTTACTTACCAATTCATTCACTTTTGAGGTTGTGTTCAAACTGACCTGACTCACTTTCTTTCTTCTTTGGATGAACGATTTTATCTACTGCAGGGTGTAACCCATGTGCCCGGTTTGCATTGGACAAAAATTGTCTCGGGACCTCATTGCACACATGTACTCGAAAAACACCTTAAATAATCTGTATTATTAATAGTTACGTTATATTATAAATGGATTAAAAGTATTATAATATGAAAAAGTATTAATTTGTATCTCCCAATGGCTGCGGGCCATGGACAGATTATTTGACAATGGGCCCCTGCATACAGACATGTAAGAGGCCCCACCCGTTGTACATAAAACCCACATACTGAAAGTGACACAAAAAGCAGTTGCGTTGTTTTGCATGTCTTTGTAGTCATTTAGCGTATCGTTTTGGTCTCTTTGTGGTTTTGATTTGGTAGACTTTCCAACCAGAAATGTGAAGAGTCACAGAGGCTGTGGCTCCTGTGGTCAGTTTGTTCAGTAGTCCATCCATGATGCCATCACCTTCTGACTCTAGTAGGGGGAGCCCCGCCCCTCTGTACCAGCCCCTGTTTACGGGATAAATGAAGTCTGTGATTCCCTCAAAGCAAATCCTGAGGATTATCTCAAAATGAGACTGCAATGTAATGGGTCTCCATGCTAAACTGAGCCTCCCAAATTTGCACCCAAAATTCTATTAAAACTCTCCTTAACAATATCCTCGGACTCCTATAATTCTTTACCCCTAAAAGGATGGGAAAAGTGTTTAAAAAAATAAAATAAAAATACAAACATTGAGGAACCCATGTTTTCATCAGTGTGTGATTTTGTAGTATAATTCTTTATTTTAAAGATGATGGACACAGATTATTAACAAAGACAGCGACGTTAGGAAAGTGTGTTTTTGTGCCTGTTTCAGTTTCATTTCAGTTGCAGTTTTTTCTTCTGCTTCTCACTGAATTGAAGCTTCTCCCCAAATAGAAAAACTTCAGTATTTCACTTGTCTCTGGTAAAATGATGTACAATTTTATTAATGTCTCACTGCCATATTTATATCTCTGAGTGTAGTTTTTTTTTTTTATCATTCAAGCTCTGTCTGAGCCTTATCGCCACTTTGCTGCACCTCCCACTGGTCACCAAAATTAAAAGCACAAAAATATGAAACGAGCCGCTCTCAGAAGAGTCAGAAACTGAGCCAAAGTGAATGACACGTTTCCTCGATACAGGGAAAAGCACCTGTCGCCCGTGGCACTCTCGGAACACACAGCGGACTGCAACCAGCGGGCCCTTAGCCCACAGAGATTCATTTTCGGCTGGTCGTGTGTCAGCCGTAGTATGGAAAACTGGAGCTTACCTGCAGGGGCCACAGCAAGGTCCTGCGAAAACACTCCTCTCTCTGGGTGTCTCCTGTCCTCTCGATTGAAGAAAGGTGGGAAAGAAGGACTCCAGACAAAGGCTTTCTTAAGTTTTCACAACAACTTTTATTTTCGTTTAATCAAGGTTATATTAAAATGTAATACAAAGAATCAAATTAAGCAAAAAGTTTACAATGTGACAGTTATTCAAGTGGCTTACTCCAAGTGTTTGGTTATTGGAAGTTCCGTTATCTTTTTAGGTTCATTGATGGTCAATTTGGTTTATTTCTATTCTAGCTCCAGCTGCTGAAGTTTTAGTTTATCGTTAGTTAGTTAATTCAAATGTAATTATCTCGCCAGAGTTTCATATGTCTCGTTATAGTTTAAGAATCGTGGTCTGTTTTGTGTCGAGCGTGTTAGGGACTCCAAAAAACGTCCCCTTATATCCCTAGGCCCGTTCTTGCGCCTGCTTTAACAAGTTCTGCAAGCGCGTTCTCGACGGACATTTTTTCTATTGTTTCTTCCTCAAACCAAACCTGTGAGCACAAGTTCATCACCAAGTTCAACCACATTTTTTCAATGTCAAAAGTTTTACACAACCTTTACTCCTATGTTACATGCATCCCTTCAGTTCTCGCCTTCCAAAAATAGCTGCCACCTGAGGTGGCCGCTAAAGCCTTCTTTACACAGAGGAAGTTGCACACCGCCCCCTAAACATTTCTCAAGTCATTACCTAAGTAAACTCATAGATTACTCATAGATTAAAGAGGAATTTAGGACTCATCACAATGCAAAACACTCCTTTCACAGTAACATCTATTTCCTTCACACAGTTCCAATCAACAGATAAAAATCATGGTTATAATGAAGCCACTATGGGTACTAAAGACTGTACCCTCATTTAACATTTAACTGCAACTATTATATATCAGTATATCAGCAAGCAAATAAATTATAAAAAGATAACATATTTAACTTTAGGATAACCCATAGGTTATTTTTAAGTCCCTTATATGTAAGTGGCACACTTCTCCTATGACAATGTCAAATACTCCATCCATATGTTATTCTGACCATAAATATATATATATATATATATATATTTCAACATAGATATAGTCGGCATTTATCTTACAGGAGGTAAAACCTCTGCTTAGGCCACACTAGCCTTTTTGTTTTTTCTCATTATTTTCTTAACGTTTTTGTGCCTATTTTTGGAGTGAGTGCCTGTGCACCCTAACAATCATTGACAGATCATGCTGTCACAACAGCATAACAAATAAAAGCATGAATAATGAATTGCACCCTTATCCACTTCTCTCTACAGTAATTCCAACACACGTGACAACACTAGTCCACATGAAAGCCATCGAATCTCAGAATGGTACAGTAGCGCAGTGTGTTCTTCTCCCTCAGCAGCACAGAGATTAGAGAAGCACTCTTCTTGATTATATTGACAACTTTCACGACCGAGTCCATGACATCTGACAATTCAGCGCTCATGTCTTTGGCAGCAAGTGACTCCTGTGTCCCATGCTGTACGTCCAAATCACTTTCGGAGCCACATCCCTTACAAGTGCGAGTAGTCCACTTTTTAAACCAGCCATGGCTCTTGCACAGTCGGTGCCATTCCCATTCCCATACAATGTTTTACACATGTCAGTTGCTGAAGGCAATATTAAATCCTCTCCAAGTGTGTATGGCTGTTTCTTCCGGGCAATCCGAAGAGGAACTTGATAAGAGCATTTCAAAGCTAGCTCACCAACTTTGACAGATTTTCTCATCAATGTCTGTTGACCTTGGAGGGATTTGAGACTAGTTTGGAAGTATTCAACAGGTTTGTCTTTTAAGTGGCTGTGGGTTGTCTCCAAGTGACGCTGCAGCTTTGATAGCTTCATAGATTAATTTGACAGTACAGTAGAGCAAATGATACACATTGGTAATGCAATGCCATCTATCTCCTTGAAGGTAAATCCAAACTTCAGATAATTTTCTGTATATTTTTGGGTCTTCTCTCGTTTGCGCTTACCAGCTGCTACATCAGCAGCAGGTGCCGCCTCGCCACTTGCATTTTCACCAGTGGTTTCTGAGGTGGAGGGTCTCTCACTTGTGCTCTTAGAGTTTTTTGTTTGAGTAACAAAACCATCCATTTTCTCTCAAAAAATTCACGAAAAACCTGACAGATCCAGCGTGTAACATGCAGCCTTGTGATTGACACGATAGCGATAGGGGCGGGTCCTCCTCTTGGTGTACAGGAGGCTTGGTGGGACAGGCTTGTCTCGTGCTGTGAGTGAGCAGGTGCCCAGCTTGAGAGCTCCTGTGTGTCGCTGAATGTGTGCATTGCTGACTGAAAGATGACGTCTTCTGCCTCCATTTATCAGTTTGCCATGATATGTTGTATTCATGTTAATGTGTACTTAAAGACATTTAAATGTGTGGAGAAAAAATATATATATATATTATATATTTAAAAGAATTGTCTAATTAACAAAACATTTCGCGACCCCCTTGCAGTACCTCTGTGGACCCCCTGGGGGTCGCGGACCTCCTGTTGAAGATCTATGATCTATGCCAGTGGTACTCAACCTTGTCCTAATCAGGAGCCACATTGACGAAAAAATATTTTTGCAAGAGCCACAATCCAAAAACGCTCCTTTCCTCCCTGAAACCATTATGCATTTGAGAATATGGATAATAGTAATAAGTTACTAAGGAATGAAAAGCATAATGTACAGTGCAATAACTGTGATTTATTATTTTCACTGCAACCACAAAACACATTACTGATCATCACTGCCCATAACATTTCATCATCATTTCATTGACCTCAATCAGGAATGGGTTTTTCACAAGTAGAAAAATATTGGTATGGTCCTTGAAGTCGTTGAATCTTGATGTGTAGTTTGGCTTGAGCTCAGTTAGCACGTCACAGAATTGTGATTGACAGGGCACGAGAGCGTCTGCATGCATCGCCATCACTTTCTGCACGGTTGAGAAGAAACGGTAATCAGAACCACGGACACTTTGTTCGAGTACATCCAGTTTGTCAAAAAATACTCTGACAGCCACGTAGAGCTCATACACGGTCTTGTTTCTTCCCTGCATCTTGAGATTAAGTTTGTTCAAGTGCTGCGTAATATCACACAGGAACGCAACAGACAGCACCCACTCTTTATCATCCAAAAAGGAAAATCGGGAAGTCTCCCCTTGGCCGACAATGAAGGATTTCAGGGGTTCAAGCAGGTCCATGAAATGTGCAAGCATACGTCCTTTAGACAGCCATCTGATCTCGGTGTGTAACACCAAATCTCCATAGTGAGTGTCAAACTCCTCACACAGCAGTTTAAAATTTAAGTGGTTTCTTGCACGGGCCCTGACATAATTAACCACTTCGATTACATTTGCCATCACTTCATTCAGACATTTGAACTTAGCAAACAAGGCTTGTTGATGCACAATACAATGGTATGAGAAAATACCCTCAGCAGCAACCCCGCCGTTTTTGAGCGGGGTTGCATCGCTGATCTATACGATTGCCACAATATATGTAAAATATAAAACAACATTTACAACTCTTAGGTTTGAAAGTTAAGGTCTTAAAAGTTCTACTTTAAAAGGCTAACTTAGGTTGGATGCCGGCAGCCGCTCAGCAGCTAGCTTAACTAGCATCGGCACTAACGTCCCGTAATTTAACTGTCATTTTAGCGAAAATGTTATGTTTTAAGGTCCTTTGATTTTATAATATTTGTATCGTTAGCGATTTGAGCGAGTTGAATCCCAATACTTAAATTTAAAAGTATATCCATTTGCCGTTACTGCTGGGTTGAGAGGCACCATTTCTTGTCAGAAAAGAACTTCTCTGGGCACACAATGAATCTAGGGATACCTGCAGCCGTGTAGGATCCATCAGATGCATCCTCCAAATCTGGCAAAAGAAAGCCGCATTTGTCGGCTGCATTTGAAGGAGTCGCTGAAATGGGACACCCCTGTCGCAGCCGCTGTGACGTAATCGGTCTACAAATGCAGCCTCCGAAGGCTACAGCCCCTGAATTGAGACACAGCCAGCGTGTTAGTTAATGAGTTTTAGTGGAGTTGGGAGGCAGGTTTTGTTTCGTTTTTCTACCAGTTTCCAGTCTTGCTAAGCTAAGCCAACAGGCTGCTTGATGTAGCTTCAACTTCAACTTATTCAACTGCAGTTTTCAAAATGTCCAAATATTACTTTAATCATGAACAGACAAATGCAGTCAGAGAAAAGCACCTCTAATCACCAACACAAAGAAGTATTACAACTAGACATGTTTAATATCTTTTAAAGTTTTGTTACTTGACTCTTGGTGCTCGAACGATGCTTGGCTGCACAGAATGAGGTTGCAAGCAGTTTCCCACTGAATGTGACGCATGGTGCTGCTAAAGAAAACAAAAGATGCCTCCTCAGAAAAACTCCTCCTAGGATAGAGAGGGGGGGGTAAAAGCTAAATAAAACAACAACTGGACCATGTCAGCACTCTCAAAACTGGGATTGATTTTGACGATTAGGGTCAGAAACGGCTCCTGTGTCGTCAAAGTAAATTTACCGAATCTCGATATGAATGATTGATGGAGTTCCTGTCCTGTCTCTGATAGTTTTTACTTAGAAAAGCAGCTTATCTACTTTTGTGTAGAGGAAAGCAATGAAAATTGAAAATGAAACAAATAAAGACATTTACATTCAATCAGGACTGGTTTACCCACAAAGTATGCAACTTTTGTTGCTACAGTGGATCCTTCTTGGTTTTTTAAAGAACATTTCCATTGTCTCCTGGTATGGAAAGTCAGACACCTCTGGCTCATTTATTGAAATCCGCATGCAGGCTGCAAGATGGTCCCCCTGCAACCTGTTGCAGATGTTTGCCTTGACCTGCAAATACATTAACTGTTAAGCTTTAAAAGTGATAGCTGATAGCTTAAAAATACTTATAACTTAAAACAGCAAATGCCATTGTGAGAGGTATTTCTTAGTCCTTTTCACAATTTACACTGCTGACTGGGACAGTGAGGGCAATGGCAGCCAAACTCCTCATATTTTGAGGACAGGTCTGACAATATGTCCAGCTGAGTCTTGTTCTGAAAACGTTCATATGATTAACACAGTGCTATAAAGCTACATAATCATACCTGTGATTGGAATCTTTGCCAGTACTGCTGTCTGCCCCCTGTATCATCCTGGCCTCTTCTTTATCTCTCCTGTCCGGCAGAGATGCTGAATGCACCCAGTCCCAAAGGGTCATCAAGACTTTGGTTCAGTGTGGCCAAGTGTGAGCCAGGTTGATGACCCTTATAATCTTTGATGCCTTTTATTAAGGCCAGTGTGACGGGGACCTAGGAAATGAACCAAATTGACTAAATTGTGGTAACCTATGTTTGTGCAAAATAAACATGAAGTTAAAATATTGCAGTTGATTTGGGTTATTAAATAACCTGCTCTTTGATTGCCAGGAACATGACGTCCTCCTTTTGAAAGAGCTTAGTGAAACGTGCCAGGTGAGGGAGCACATCGATTTGCAGGTGGAGGGAGGCAATGAAACGATAGGTGGCAAGGAATGAGTAGAGTCCCTTAGCAGTAGCACATTTGCGGGTCTCTACTTCCTCTGCCAAGGCTCCCAGTACAGCAGTGAGGTTTTTCATGAGGTTTTTTACAGCCTCATGTTGAGAGGGCCATCGCGTGTCCTTTACTTGCTAATAATAACAGATAAAAAGTTGTTTAAAAAAATAAAAGGAATTAATATGCTAGTACATGGGTATAAATATTCAAATCGCAATTTAGTAAGGTTTAAAATGTTTACCTTCACTTTCAGCTCACACACACCGAGAACCTCTGCAGCTGCCTTTAGAGAAGCACAACGGTTTGCACTATTCCAGAAGTACAGGTGGAGCTGTTCTTGGTGGTCTCTGAATGTTGCCATGTAAGGCACATCTTCTGATGCGTCCTTACAAGCTAGAGCCAACCTATGTGCAGCACAATGGACACTGAGGAGCCATGGCCATTCGTCTGACAGCTGTTTTGCGAACCCTTTTTTTTTCTCCTATTGAATACATTTGTTAATGAATTTAACAAGAAACAAAATATTCAAAATCCAGTTTAATTACATTAATAAAAACTGTTTGACCTACCTGTCATAACTGCAGCGCCGTCAGTTCCTAATCCAAAGATTAACTGTACGGGGATGCCCTTCGTCTGAATATTATTTTTCAGAGCGGCCACAATTGAATCTGCTTTCCCGTCAGTCAGGCAGATCAGATCCAGGAATGGGCTGAAGAGCTTCCCCTCTTGGTCCAAGTATCTATGTCCATATGATAACATTTTATAAATTTCAATTATCCCCTCATACTGTGTATGGAAATTGTATTAGTCGATGAAATATTACACTTTGATTACGCTTACCTTAGATGGATGTCCAATTGTCTGCACACGGAGACATCTGTGGTCTCATCTATTTCCACGCCAACCGCTTTTGACTGAGCAATGTCCCTTAATATGGGCTGCTCAATCACCGTTGCAAGAATTTCCAACATGTCATCTATTATTCAATGAGATCTGTAGTTGGTGGTCTTGCCAATATGAAAAATTGTTGGAATATTTTACATTCAAAGATGCTGGACATTTATATCCATATGAATTCTTAAACTAATTTATTATTATGCCATAAAAACATACAATTGATTGTCAATATAACTATCTCTTAAAACTAACAAAAAAATACAAAACATATTTTTAACATTTCATTGAAAAAAGTATACATTAAGCTTGTCGAAATAGGTGCAGCCCAAAAGATTAGCCAGTTGCAGCCAGGCTGGATAGTTTGTGTGGTGGGCTATGTCATGCTTAATGAGCCAGTATAAGCACTTGAATGCGCCCATCACAGCCTCATGCTCCAGCACAACTGTCCTGTCCCCATGTTGAGAACTACAGATTTATAGGTTTTTGTTCTGAAACAATAACATGTTTACATTTTTTTCTTTTAATGCACTTCTTCTCTGACTTACTAACTATCCTGCCTTTAGAGAAAATCCTTTCTGCAGATACAGATGTTGGAATTATTCCGAGGTGTTTCTTGGCAAGCTTGGGTCTCCAAGCTTGCCAAGAAGTGGGTCTCCATCCCGTGGAATTGGCTTCTTTTCTGAGTACCGGCGCATTACAATAATGGCATCAATAGCAGCTGTGCGATGCTGATGGGATGCAAGAACTTGAGAGTCAAACTCTGTCCATTCCTAGATACCTAGGAAACACTAGAAACTAAACTGCACAATGATTGAACACAGCAAAACCAGGTGAACATCACAGACGTTCCAACAAAGGGAAGACAGGGACTTACATACTCAGGAGCAAGTGGCCAGGGGACTACAGAACAGAGTCATGGGGGACAGAAGGATGGCCAGAGAAGTGCATTGGGGTGGTGCCAGGGGCATCAGACGGGCTGCCTGAGACCTGCACTGGGATCCAACAGGACCCCTCAGGCGGACGTCCTGGGGAAAGGGCAGTCTGGCGGGGAAAAAACAGATAATGTTGTCAAAATAAAACAGGAAATATGAAAAGACAACACTAGAAATAAACAGGATCATAACATTTTAGCCAATTAAATTTGATCCATGATCTTATTGTTTTCATGCTCTCTATTTTTAATATTATATTCCTGTTGTTTTTATAGTCACTGATATAAAGCACTTTGAAGTCTGACACAACTTGAGGTGCAATATAAATAAAGCTTGTTATTATTATTACTACTACTACTACTACTACTACTACTACTACTACTACTACTACTACTACTACTACTACTACTATATCAGACTCATCTAATGCAAAGGCTCGAACTGCTTCTCTTTGGCGAGGCGTCTGATTTCAGATGGTAGTGATGAGGATGCTACTCGCAGCTGGTTTTCCAGGTTTGGGTAGGTCAGTCTTGAGCGAAACTGACTCTTTGCAAGAGTATGTGTATGTGTATATATATATATATATATATATACACACACACACACACACAGTGTTGCTTGGAAGTTTGTGAACAAATATGTAAAATAGCCTTATTAAATGTACATCCAAACACTAATTTGTAAAGCAGACTTTCCAAATAATGGACACAAACTAGCTTGTGACACTCCTTACAAGCCATTACTTCAACCAAACATCTTCTGTAACCCCTGACCAGTCTCTCACATCTGCTGTTGGGGAGTTTTGACTACTCCTTGCAGAAGCCAGTTGAGAGAGGTCAGAGGCACATCAAATCAAATGTATTTGTATAGCCCAATATCACAAATTATACATTTGTCTCAGTGTGCTTTACAGACTGTACAGGTTACGACATCCTCTGTCCTTAGACCCTCGCATTGCACAAGGAAAAACTTCCTAAAAGAAACCCCATAATTAAAGGGGGGAAAATGGAAGAAACCTCAGGGAGAGCAACTGAGGAGGGATCCCTCTCCCAGGACGGACAGACGTGCAATAGATGCCGTGTGTACAGGATAAACAACATAGTACAAATACAACATTTGACAGAGAATGATGTGTTGAAAAAGAGAAAGTATGGATGAATCCAGGAAAATGTCAATAAGGCTTCCCGGTGTCCAGCAGGACCAGGTCAGCAGGCGCAGCCACGATTCCTGATCCTGACGTAAACTTTATCAGTGGCAACCTGCCACATGAGAGACAGACACTCCGGGGATGATACCCCGGATGATGAGTTAGTAACATACATTTACATAAATGCATATAGATAGAGAGAGAAGAAGAAGAGAGGGAGGAGAGAGGAAGAGAAGGAAGAGAGCAGGGAGGTATAACTAGGGGCTGATCCAGAGCAAACCTGAGCCAGTCCTAACTATAAGCTTTATCAAAAAGGAAAGTCTTTAGCCTACTCTTAAATGTGGAGAGTGTGTCTGCCTCCCGAACACAAACTGGAAGCTGGTTCCACTGGAGAGGAGCTTGATAGCTGAAGGCTCTGGCTCCCATTGTACTCTTAGAGACTCTAGGAACCACAAGTTACCCTGCAGTCTGGGAGCGCAATGCTCTGGTTGGTCTAGGTCTGTGTGGGTACACCTTGGCACTACAGTAGTTTGCTTGGTTTCCTCTCTCTTTTAATCTGTGTTGCCCAACACTTTTCCTAAGAATGTCTCATTTGATTGGTTTGCTTACTTGACTAAATAAGCACCCAAATGTGTTTCATCTGAGTCTGTTACCTACTTAACTTTACCAATGCAGCTGGGGATTCACTTACTTTTGCGCATACACTAATTCCATATTTCATGTAGTTTTTTGGCTACTCAAACAATTCGCTCTAAACAAGTACATGCAATGATAAACATAAACCTGACATTTCATATATAGAGATCTGGTGAAAATCATAGTAAAACAACAGAAATTCTAAACAGCTCAAGGGGTTCACAAACTTTCAAGCAGCAATGTGTATATATATATATATATATATATATATATACACATTGCTGCAAACCAAATATACATTGCTGCTTGAATATATATATAATTTCTGGGGGGCTCCCTGAAACAATGGTAGGGGAAACACTGAAATGTATCAATCTGCATCTGACGCTGTCACGACATACTTTATGTGACCTTTTGTCGTCCTTTGCCCACGTCAGATGCATCTTGAACCTCTACTTTTCCTTTTTAATGCAACTTATTTCACACCATGTTTCAGTCAGAGCAGATCATCCAGCATTGTTTTATTCTTCTCTCTTCTCCTTCCAGGGTTATCTCTCTTGTACAATCACTAATTTGCATCTTCCTATGTATGATTGTATTTCATTGTTGTTCCTTTTTTTCACCGATGCTCCCTTTTATCACTTTGAAAAAGGGATTTTGTCTTATTTCCAGATCTACAGAACCTATTGTGTGATATTTTTTTTTGTTTCTCAATACACTGGCTTTCTTATTTTGAAATTTAGTGGAAAACATAGAGCCATATCAACCCTATAAGCGGACAAATATCTCTCCAATTAACTCGGAATAACTGCTGCAGAAAATCAACACTAATTAACACAGCAAATGTAGCTGCGTGTAGCCAATTTCCTCATGGGGATCATTAAAGTTTCATACTGTCTAAGCTAAAGTGATAATGTATAGACAGTCACCTGTCTATATCTGTGGCATTCATGTTTAGGTGTTATGTCTGAATTAATGTTTTTTTCTGAGTTAATTTGGATTTTAGAAGCAGACTCACTGAAGTCAGGCCCTAAGCTTCCATAGAATGCAGACAGTTTATAGTGGATGAAGCACAAGCAAATAATTGACCTGATGAGAACATTAACTAAATCACTGTACACCATCTTACTAA
This sequence comes from Cottoperca gobio, assembly GCF_900634415.1. Lineage (NCBI taxonomy): Eukaryota > Metazoa > Chordata > Actinopteri > Perciformes > Bovichtidae > Cottoperca > Cottoperca gobio. The sequence goes on along the minus strand of NC_041363.1, from coordinate 25,996,319 downwards.
AGAGACCGCCAAGGCTTTGTGCATCTCATGGCCAGAGCTGACCCAAAATACAAAAGAGATTTTATCAAGAGATGTAAACAGATGTAAAGCTGCGAGTGTGTCTTTTGTAGTTTTTAAAGGATTATAATTTGAAGGGCTTTTGACCTACTGTAGTAGTACAAAATGAATGAAGATTGATAAACTTATTCTCTGTGGTATTATTATTATTATAATCTGACAGTTTTAATATATATATATTTTGATAATTATCGTGCAAACATCATGAAAATTAAAAAAATGCAGTAACAATAAAAGAGCAAAGTGCAATTACTACAAAAGCTAGTACCTCGCCAGCTAGTTAAGCTGCAGTGGATATAAAAAGTCTACACACCCTTATGAAATTGCAGGTTTTTGAAACGTAAAGACAGAAATAACAACAGCGTAAATGTCAGACTTGTTCCTTTTAATGTGATCTTCCAAAAATCCAAAAAGAATATATAATTAATTATTAGGACATTTTTAAATAAATGAAAACCTTGATAGATTGCATAAGTCTGCACACCCCATCCAACTAATACTTTGTGGTAGCACTTTTTGCATTTATTACAGCAGCAAGTCTTTGTGAATAAGTCTCTATTAACTTTGCATATCAAGACTTTGGAATTTAATCCCACTCTTCTTTGCAGAAAAGTTCAAGTTCCTTCAAATTGCGAGGGGATCTCCTGTGTACAGCTTTATTTAGGTCATTCCACATGTTTTCGATGGGATGGAGGTCCGGGCTCTGACTGGGCCATTCCAAGACTTTGATTTTCCTTTTCTGAAGCCATGCCTTGGTCGACTTGAATGTGTGCTTAGGGTCATTGTCATGTTGGAACATGAAATTCCTCTTCATCCTCAGCTTTCTGACAGAGGCCAGCAGGTTTGGTGCCAGAATATCTTGATATTTGGAACTAAACACAAAATGCAGTTTTTAAATGCTGATTTTACTTATTGAAGTTAAAGAGTTATTCAAAACAGATATCACCCATGTAAAAAGTAATTGCCCCCCTAAACCTAATAACTGGTTGTGCCACCCTTGGCGACAAAACTGAATCCAAACATGTCGGCTAAGAAGTAAAAAAAAAAAAAAGCACATGATTCCGCAAAAGAAATTCCAGAACAGATGAGAAACCAAGTTATTGAAATCTACGTATGTTTGACACCCCTGCTTTAACACCTAAGCCTCAAAATGTCCGCCTGGACTTTTGTGCTTATTTTGACTATAAAAAGGTCAGAAAATGTCCTGTGAGTAAGTGCTTTTGCCAATTTTTCATGAATACCTGGGACTTTCCATATCTGGCAGCTATTTACAATGTATTGCATGTTATAAGAGGGTAATAACAGTTTAAAATGAAGAAAAACACAAACGGAATTTGATTTTAGAGTTTTAGTAAACAAAAAACACAACAATTGTACATGAATAACAGATTTTGCTTGTTAAATTTGAAATATGCAAAGTATAAACTATACAATAAAATGTGTGAGTCTTTGTCTCTTAAATGTGCAAGAACATGCTATAAAATGGAAACTATATACAGGCGTTTTTTTCCACAATTGGAAACCTCCTCATATCCAGCTCCAGCATCCCCGCAGCCTCTCCTAGGATGCAGGCTACTTAAAGAAGTTGCCCACATCACAGTCCTCACACTTCCATGCAGTGCTCCTCTTGCAGAGAAAATGGAAAATGGAAAATGGTGGTGATTTTCCCGTGGACTGAATTTGTGCCAATCATCTGGTCCGAGGTGTCCACTCCCCCCCATGCACTTGTTGTATTCTGTAACTGTGATGGGTCTGGGGACAGAGATCTTTTTTTTGGCCCATCACGTGTCTCCTGTCAGCGCTGCACTGTGTCCCCCCTGTAAACTGGGTGGATGGTTGAGCACAGTGAGACTTCTCTGGTGTCCATCCACTTCACAAACAGAAGATCCCCGTCACTGATCCACCGGATACTGCCTCGTGGGGATCTTATGGTGAGTGCATTTTCTTGGGTGGTGGGGACACCAACTCTTCCCTGCCTGTATGTCCCACAAGCTCCGAATCCCTGCTGGCTCAGGTGTTGGAAGAGGAGGGGACTGGTGTAAAGGTTGTCTGTGTAGACAATATACCCAGACCGCAGGTAGTCTTTGTTTACCAGAGAGAGCCCAAAGAGAGCCACTTCCCTGATGCTGTCTTGGACTTTCTCGTGTATCTTTGCTTTGTTCTGTGGCTAATAACAATTGAAGCTTTTCTGGGTGATTTGATCTCGATGTCCTTTAATGCTCAGGCAGCACAGGCCAAGCTAGTAGTATAATACAGATGGACTGTTATAGAAGAAAAGAGGAATCAAAGTGTGGATTAGCGTAGTTTGAAGGAAGACAGCTAATTGATGAGTGCATATTGCATCAGCTGGGAAGAGACCCCGGGGAAGACCCAGGACTCGGTGGAGAGATTATATCTCCTCACTGGCCTGGGAACGCCTCGGGATCCCCCAGTTGGAGCTGGCGGATGTGGCCCGGAGAAGGGAAGATTGGGGTTCCTTACTGGAGCTGCTGCCCCCGCGACCTGACCCCGGATAAGTGGTAGACGATGGATGGATGGATGGATATCGCATCTTTATTGCTCTGTGGCTGATAGCAACGGGAGGTTTCTTTTGGTTGGATTGACCTAGATGTCTGTAAATGCTCAGAAAGCACAGGCCGAGCCATTTGTATAAAAAGGACAGTATAAGCGATATAGGAAAAAGATTCAAGGTGTAGACATTTGTTGTTTGAAGAAAGACGAAGAAAGATTGAGTGAGTGAGGCGGAAAAGCTTTACAAAAAGTCTGTTTTGGTCACTGACGGTGGACGAAGAGAGCATCAGATTGGTTGCGTGGTGTGAGAGAGAAGAAAAAGAAAGGAGGTGTTAATAATTGTAGTTTGTGAGTTTGTCATAAATATATAATTCCGTATCACTAGTGGATGTGTTACTAAGAGACTTTTTAAGGACTGTATCACTAGTGCAGGGGTGGCCAACCAGTCAGAGGTTAAGAGCCAAAAATGTTACTATGTTACAGCAAAGAGCCACATTATACAGTCACAGATGCGCACACCCGCCCTCTACTTCGCTCTTTTGTTCGCAGCCTTTCTCTGTGCTCCCTCTCTCTCTTCCTCCCCTCTCTCTCTCACAGACAAAATGAAAATCTAAAACTTTACACACACACCTATACTAGTTTCCATTTGCATTGGGGACCAAGTTTCTGATCATCACTTCGGGGGACCACCCTTTCTAGAGGGCCCACAGGTCTGAAAAAAATCAGGGACACTTACCTTTGCTTAGTTAACTCAAACATACGTTTGCATACACACAGATTTCAATGTCACTACTGTGGACATGTCTAAAATGTCCCATGTTAGTCAGTGAGTTTATATATTTTTTGACTTAAGCCTGTGTTTTAGCATTTCACATGTATTATCAGATGTTTCACTACAACAAGACATGTAAAGACGGGGAGTCTAAACACAATAGTTGATGTTTAGAATAAACCAAATGTTAAAATGATGTATATGCTCGTCTCAAATTACAAAAATCAGCATTCATTGAACAAATCACTCGCCACAATTGTTTTGAAATCTGTGCAGGCACAGGCCCTTTGTATTTATACATTGACTGGATGCGATTCTTTCCAGGTTTCTGGGCAACCGATTTGAGTTTGCATGTGTGTATGTGTCGCCACAAGACCTTTCTGGTGAAAAGGCCTTGGCAATATGCACAATGCATAAACTCATTCCCTTTTGCATGTTGAGTCGGTCTTTTAAACGGTACTAGTTCTCCATTCCCAGACTCCATAATGGAAGCATTGTGAGTATAGTTGCCTCTGTTGCAGATGTAATCCAATTGATGTCTTCTCTCCTTTGACCTCTTTGGAAAGCTAAGGGCTTTAGCTACATCTGCTTTGTCTTCATGGGCTTTTTCTAGATGCCTTGCCATTTTCGCATAAGGCGAAGCACCAATAACAATGCTCTCATGCGCGTCCTGACTTGAACATTGTTCTTATTCTCCACTGTCTCCAAATGTCACACTGTAGAATCGCAGGCTGGGACATTCAATGAATCAGCCGGCAACTGCCGTTTCCTTCCTGTTTAGTATCACCATCACTTTCTGTCATGGCATCTGTGCATGGTTCTTCTGCTCCTGGCGGTCCTGAGTCTGGTAGTATACTATCACAAAGACCAGTTGAGCTAGAGTCAAAAATAAATCCAGAGATTTCCTTGTTATTGTGAGGGTGGAATTAGTGTCTTCACTTTCAGATGTAGTATCCGGGACAAACTGATCCCCACTCCCAGAGATATCACTGCTGGAATTGTACAGTTCATCGGGTTCTCCAATGTTATTTTATACTATTTGAATTCTGCTATTTTATACTATTTGAATTCTGCTATTTTATACTATTTGAATTCTGCTATTTTATTATAATTTAATTACTATTATCATTATGCTATTTTATACTATTTGAATTCTGCTATTTTTATACTATTTTTATAATGGTACTTCAGACTCATTTACATCAACACTGATTATTATACTGTAAATGCTGTGTCTAATCTTGTACTATGTTTTTGCTGTGAAGCGCTTCAATTCTTGTATGAAAGGTGCTAAACAAATAAAGCTTATTATTATTATTATTATTATTATTATTATTATTATTATTTATTTTAAAAAAGCTCTTTAGCCACATGAATTTCCAAAATGGAAGATGGCTGCCATTTTGCCAATATTTTACCACAGAACCACTTTACCATTTTAATTAACCACTGGATCAATTTGGGTGATTTTGGTATTGAGTTATATGTTTTATATTATGGGGAAGTCAAATGTACAATTAAGAAACTTTTTCAGACCTTTTTTGTGTCATTTAAAACAAAATATTTAAAAATGAATACCTAAAACACTGGATTATTTCAAACTCCAACAGGAACTATAATCTTGTTTCCATGTTTAAAATACGTAATACTGACGCAGTATGATCCCATATTTACATTAATTCTGCAAATTAACAGTACATTGGTTAAAAGTCAAATTCAGTGCACCATCTGAGCGACAGTTCTTCTAATATGTCCGGGCATCAGTAGATACACAATGCTGTCTTTAAAAGACTTATTCCTGCAGCTGCATAACCAAAGGGGTTATCGTAATTTGCATTGTCAACAGAATTCTGACTTGCATTAACACTTGGTTAGCTGCCGATAGGTGGAAGTCTGGTACAGAATATCTGCCACTGATATCTTATGAATCTTATTTGGTCCATCACCACTCTGCAGGATTCTGTATTTCTGGTTGACGTACTGTTGACCGACCACATATACAGCTACTATATATATATATATATATATATATATATATACATATACAACTATACTATATAACTATACATTAAGTATATTTTGTATAATACTTTTGTACTTTTACTTGAGCAACATTTTGAATGCAATACTTTTACTTGTAACAGAGTATTTCTATACTCTGGTACTTCTACTTTTACTTAAGTACACAATTTTAAGTACTTCTTCCTCCTCTGGTAGCCATGCTAGGAGAGCTAAGCAGTTGAGCTAATCTAGTTAAACAATAACTTGTTCATCACACTGTATCATGTGGAAGGTCTCAATGATAGTGGATTTCACTCAGCAGCACTTGTGCCGATGCAAACACTGACCCTTTTGCTTTGAGCCATTTGTGCTTTCCACATATGCTGCCAGTGAAATCCCTGCAAGGGCATTTCCTGCCTGATTTCCAGATCATTGTCAAGAATTACATAAATTAACCCTCCCAATGGCTAAATGGCAGTCTTTGATATATATATATATATATATATATATATATATATATATATATATATCTTTATATATATATTATTAAGTCAATTAATTCAATCGATTAAAATATTGGAAATGCTTCTCATAGGGAAATACTGCTATTTGTGATTTGATTGAGACTAATTAATCACACAACATGCATTTTATAAAACTAATTTTAATAGCTTGATAGTCCTAATAAATACATAAACTTAAACATAAGATATAAAGTACATTTAAAAACGAATGGATTACTAAACTACAATATGAATTAGTTACACTAGTAGTTATCTACTCTTTAGCTCGACATTTGCATTAAAACCACTTTAACACTAAATATTTCATATGCTCCTTCCTATTGGGGACCAGGAAGTGGGTGGTAACTAACCATATATGGAATATGTGTGTGTGAGAAGCGGGATCTGCAATTGCTTGGTCCATCCTCTTGAAGCTCCACTGGGCACAGTTCACACACACATCCACCGAAAAACATGCCATTTGGGAAAATTCTAAAAACTTCACAGACACCTTTAGAATGACTCTTCCAATCATTTAAAATGGTTTCCCCTTTGGGCACCACATTTTTTGTCCCCAAAGCGTCAGAGGTACCCATTGTGGTCACTCGAAGCAATTATTTCACATGTGTGTCAGTGAGAACAGATCGATACTTTGATTTAACGTGTTTCAGGATAGAAAATGTTTGGGTATGTTGACCCAAACATTGATAGTATCTTGAGCGCAGCCCGTTTGACATTGGGATATTTTTCAATTGGCACAGTTTTCCAGAACTCAAGGGTCCCTTCCCTCAGAACAGGTTTCAGTCGGTCTTCCTCAGAAAGTTCGATCATTTCCAACTCGGCCGCCACCTTGTCCGTGACTAGCGGGGCTTTCAAACAGTCCTTCTCCGCATTAAAAGGGTCAACGAGGAACGTAATCTGTGACCTTTTCAGTTGTAGATCATGGAACCAGGTTGCAAAGTTTTCATGCAGGGTTTCAACTAATGTTGCATATCGGGTTGTTTGCTTTCTCGGGGCAGCACCAGTGGCTTGTCCGCTTGCTTTTAGCAGAGAGGGAAAATGCACTAATTCTCCCTTTTGAAGGTGTGTCTTAGACAGTTTCAGTTTGACTTCCCTAAAGGGAATAGTACCACCTCTCCCCTCTAAAACCCTTCGGACAGTTGGATACTCGGGAAGATCTGAAGAACAAAAGTATACCGTGCCATTGGTTACTGCAGTTGGTAAACAATCCCTGCTACATCCCTTCCTATATTCCCCAAAATGTCCTGTAAACCTAATGGGCCAGAGACCTACTGGTCAAGACAGGAGCACGAATTCTGTGTTCTTAAGATGGGTTGGTCATACAGTTTCCAGGACAAATACCCCTGCATGGACATCACCAGGATGATCAAATAATTATGGTGATGGCTGCCAGCCCAAATTGAGAAATGGAAGAGATCACAACAACAGTGCACTGGAACCGCCTGTTGACTGATGAACAAGCTGCTCCAGGAGTTCAGAAGACCTACATGGAATGGAAACCCTGGATCAACACTTTGGGTCCATATGGTCCTCCCCTTGACCCTCTGCATTGCACCTACAACTACTTACGTCAACCAGACGAAGAGTACCAACAAGCCTGGGAAGAAGAAAAAGACAGAATGAGAGAGCAACTGATGGTCAAAGACATTTATATAGGGCCTCAGGGTGTGGCTGCATATTGTGCTCTCAAGAAAGAACAGCAACAATGGTATGCACTGTCGACTGAAGCCGTGCCACATATCACACAGCAAGATCTTTAGGTCCCATGGTCAAAAAAGCCAGAACAATGAACTGTCTCCCCACCAACATTGCCCGCGTATGGAATTCTGACGACGAGACAATGTGGAAAATCACTCATCACAGTATGAATGTTGGCATCTTGGAACAACACGAACTGGAAAGGGATCATGGGAGAGAACATACTAACCATCCTGACACCGAAGAAACCCTAAAGATAATGCCACACTATCTGTGGGCTACTGGAGACTAAGGTGTAGGTGTGGAGCCTCTTGTCCACAGTCCGTTACAGGGATGACAGAGAGAGAGTATAGTGTCACACACACAGCTTTATTCGCACACAGGTAAGCGGCTATCACAGGCACAGCTGACAGGTGCCACTGATATCTTATGATATAAGCTGTCCGCTGCTCTCCAGACTCCGCTGCTTCGTGGCTGAAGAAGCGTCTCCGTCTCCTCTGGAACCCAGCCTACTGCAAGAGAACAGAACCAGGCCATCACCATGCATTTATTATGTGACTGATTACCTGATTCTGTTCAGCTGTCTGGCCTCCAGCTGGGACACTCCGGTCTCTCCCCAGCAGCCGGCGCCCTAACCACACCCCACTGCCACAGTAGGTTATGTACCTAATCATCAGGTCTCAGTCACTCTGAGACCTGGACAGATGTCATGTTGGTTGCCTCAGTACAACCTCAAGGAGGAACAGATTGAAGGCATAGGAGCAACAATCTCTGGACTTCTAGGTGCAGGAGTAATCAGACCCTCAGACTCCGCCTGGAACACTCCTATTTTGCCAGTCCCGAAAGCAGGCAACAAAGGCTGGAGAATGGTTCATGATCTAAGAAGAATCAATTCAGCCACAGTTCCTCAACACATCCCTGTACCAGACCCCTATGTGGCGCTACAAAATCTGAACCCTGAACACAAGTACTTCACTGTAATAGACTTGGCAAACGCTTTCTTCTGTTTACCATTGGATCTGTTTGCATTCACATACAAGGGACAGAAATACACCTACAACAGAATGTCACAAGGGTACAAAGACAGCCCAGGCCTGTTCAACCAAGCTCTGAAATAGGACTTAACCATGTTACGCCTACCACAAGGTGTAACTCTGATCCAGTACGTTGACGACTTGCTGCTCGCAGGTACTTCTGCTGAGTCATGCCTAGAAGCTACAGCTAATCTCCTCAAACTACTTGCAAGAGCGGGATACAAGGTGAAGAAGGAGAAAACACAAGTCGCCAGAAGATCAGTCACCTTCTTAGGAAGACTAATTTCTGCAAACAGCCTGACCTTAACCAATGCACAAAGGACCTCAATCTTGTCACATGGCAAACCAAAGACTGTACAACACATGCTGGCATTTCTCGGTCTGACGGCTATAGCAGAACTCATGTACCAGAGTACGTCAATCTGACCCAACCTCTCAGAGTGTGGATGTTGATAGTGACAGCCTTAATAATGCATTTATCTCAATATTAGATTCAATTGGTTTCAGTCAAAATGTACATGAACCAACTCACTGTTTAAACCACACTCTGGACCTTGTTCTGGGATATGGTGTTGAAATTGAAAGTTTATCAGTGTGTCCACATAATCCTCTTTTATCAGACCATTTTTTAATAACTTTTGAAGTCCTGTTATTGGACTACAAGCCAGTAGGCAAAATATCCTACGCTCGATGTTTATCTGAAAGTGCTGTGACTAAATTTAAGGAAGTGATTCCATCAGCACTTAATTCCATACCAGGACTCAATATCAATATAATGGAGGACTCCAATGCTAACTTTAGTCCCTCCCAAATTAATCATCTCGTTGATAGCGCTGCAGCCTCACTGCGAATAACACTCGACTCTGTCGCTCCTCTAAAGAAGAAGATCATAAAACAGAAAAAGAAAGCTCCATGGCTTAATTTACAAATCCGCAAACTAAAACAAAAGTCGAGAAATCTTGAAAGTAAATGGCGTTCCACTAAATTGGAAGAATCTCGTTTAGTCTGGTTAGATCATCTTAAAACGTATAAGAAGGCTCTCCGTAATGCCAGAGCAGCTTATTACTCTTCCTTAATAGAAGAAAATAAGAACAACCCCAGGTTTCTTTTCAGCACTGTAGCCAGGCTGACAGAGAGTCACAGCTCTACAGAGCCTTCTGTTCCTATATCTCTCAGTAGTGACGACTTCATGAGTTTCTTTAACGATAAAATTATAATTATTAGAGAAAAAAAATTAATCTCTTCCTGACCTCAATTGGTAATGACTTAACTTCAACTGTTGGAATTTTAAAAACATCTGTAACTCCTGAAATATATCTAGACTGTTTTACTCCAATCAACCTTAACCAACTAACTTCAACAATCTCATCGTCTAAACCATCAACCTGTCTTTTAGACCCGATTCCAACTAAACTGTTTAAAGAAGTTTTACCCTTAATTAACACCTCGTTATTAAATATGATCAACCTGTCTCTATTATCTGGCTACGTACCAAAATCCTTTAAAGTAGCTGTAATAAAACCACTTCTTAAAAAGCCTGGTCTTGATCCAGAGGTTTTAGCCAACTATAGGCCGATATCTAACCTACCCTTTCTCGCTAAAATCCTTGAGAAAGCAGTCGCAAAACAGTTGTGTGACTTTTTACATAATAATAGTTTATTTGAGGTTTTTCAATCTGGATTTAGAGTTCATCATTGCACAGAGACGGCACTGGTGAAAGTTACCAATGACCTTCTATTGGCATCAGACAAAGGACTTGTCTCTGTTCTTGTCTTGTTAGACCTCAGTGCTGCTTTCGACACTGTTGATCATGACATTCTACTACAGAGACTGAAACATTGTGTTGGCATAAAAGGAACCGCACTAAGCTGGTTCAAGTCCTATTTATCTGAGCGATCTCAATTTGTACTTGTTAACGATAAATCCTCCATGACAGCCAAAGTCAGTCTTGGAGTTCCGCAGGGTTCTGTACTTGAACCGATTCTATTCACCTTAAATATGCTTCCTTTGGGCAATATTATAAGGAACCACTCTATAAACTTTCATTGTTATGCGGATGATACCCAATTATATCTATCAATTAAACCAGATGAAACCAATCAATTGGCTAAACTTCAAGCATGCCTTAAGGACATAAAAACTTGGATGTCTAGCAACTTTTTGATGTTAAACACAGACAAAACTGAAGTTATTATACTTGGCCCTAAGCGCCTCTGAAACGCATTTTCTAATGACATAGAAGCTCTGGATGGCATTAACTTGGCCTCCAGCACCACTGTAAGGAATCTTGGCGTCATCTTTGATCAAGATCTGTCGTTTAACTCCCACATAAAACAAATCTCAAGGACTGCCTTGTTTCATCTACGTAACATTGCAAAAATAAGACACATCCTGTCTCAAAATGATGCAGAAAAACTAGTCCATGCATTTGTTACGTCAAGGCTGGATTACTGCAACTCATTGTTATCAGGTTGTCCCAAAAAGTCGCTTAAGACTCTTCAGTTGATCCAAAATGCAGCGGCACGTGTATTGACTAGAACAAGGAAACGGGATCATATTACTCCTGTATTAGCTGCACTGCACTGGCTCCCGGTAAAATACAGAATAGAATTCAAAATCCTTCTCCTGATTTACAAATCAATTAATGGTCAGGCTCCAGCATATCTTAAAGATCTCATAGTACCTTAAAAACCAACTAGAGCATTACGCTCCCAGACTGCAGGGTTACTTGTGGTTCCTAGAGTCTCTAAGAGTACAATGGGAGCCAGAGCCTTCAGCTATCAAGCTCCTCTCCAGTGGAACCAGCTTCCAGTTTGTGTTCGGGAGGCAGACACACTCTCCACATTTAAGAGTAGGCTAAAGACTTTCCTTTTTGATAAAGCTTATAGTTAGGGCTGGCTCAGGTTTGCCCTGGATCAGCCCCTAGTTATGCTGCTATAGGCTTAGACTGCCGGGGGAAACCTCCCTGCTCTCTTCCTTCTCTTCCTCTCTCCTCCCCTCCCTCTCTCTTCTTCTCCCTCTCTATCTGTATGCATTTATGTAAATGTATGTTACTAACTCACCATCCGGGGTATCATCCCCGGAGTGTCTGTCTCTCATGTGGCAGGTTGCCACTGATAAAGTTTACGTCAGGATCATGAATCGTGACAGCGCCTGCTGACCTGGTCCTGCTGGACACCGGGAAGCCTTATTGACATTTTCCTGGATTCATCCAAACTTTCTATCTTTTTTTTCCAACACAACATATTTTCTGTCAAATGTTGTATTTGTACTATGTTGTTTATCCTGTACACACGACATCTATTGCACGTCTGTCCGTCCTGGGAGAGGGATCCCTCCTCAGTTGCTCTCCCTGAGGTTTCTTTCATTTTTTCCCCCTTTAATTTTGGGGTTTCTTTTAGGAAGTTTTTCCTTGTGCGATGCGAGGGTCTAAGGACAGAGGATGTCGTAACCTGTACAGTCTGTAAAGCACACTGAGACAAATGTATAATTTGTGATATTGGGCTATACAAATAAATTTGATTTGATTTTGATTTGATACTTTCAGAAGCATGAAACAGAAACCTCACCGCTGAACTCATCTGGACCACAGAAGGCGAGGAAGCCTTCACCAAGACCAAGCAAGCCTTGGGACAAGCTGTCCATCTCTGCTCCCCAGACTACAATGCTGATTTTCATTTGGATGTTTCTGAAACAGAAGGGATGGTAAATGGAGTTATGTTCCAGAAAAAAGGGGAGAGAGACATGTGCTGATGTACCACAGCTCAAAATTGGACATTGTGGAACTAGGACAAACAGGTTGCGCAAAACACCTGGCTGCACTGGCAAAGACAATCAAGAAGACAGCACATGTGGTGATGTGCCATCCACTCAAAGTAAACACTACGCATGGAGTAGTGGCTTTTCTGAACTCGCAAGCTTTCACTTTTTCACCAGTCAGGAAAATACAAATTGAAGAAGTGCTGACTAAACCACACATCACATATGTGGCAGAGACAATTAACATGGCAACAGGACTAAATTAAAAAAAACATGACTCTCATTCGTCTCACAACAAGACCTCAAGATAAGGCCAAATTTAGAAACAGAGCCACTTCAAGATCCAGAGAAAACCATATATAGTGACGGCTGTTGCTATATAGGAGAAGAAGGAAATGTGGCTTCCTATGCTGTGGTGCAACAAAATGCGAAACAGATAATAACATTGGAAGCTTACATCATTCCACAACCAGCCTCTGCGCAGCTAGCAGAAATAGTTGCGTTAACACAAGCATTAAAACATGGAGAAGGCAAGAGAGTAAACATATACACAGGCTCAGCCTATGCACATGGAGCAGTCCACATTGACGGTCCTCAGTGGATCAGAAGAGGTTTTTTGACTTTATCCAAAACCTCTGTTAAACATGCTGAAGCCTTAAGAGCCCTACTAAAAGATGTACTGCTGCCATCACAGGTTGGTGTAATAAAGTGTAAAGGCCATCAGAAAACAGATACAGCAGTAGCAAAAGGCAATGACACAGAAGATAAGACAGCTATAGTAGCAGGCGGCTACATACAGCAAATGATTTGTCTAAACAGTGAGAGAGAAGGAGAGCTTACATTGGAGAGCATTAAAGAAATGCAGAAACAAGCGGGTGTATATGAACAAACACAATGGGTTCAAAAGGGTGCCACCCAGGCAGAAGGAATTTGGAGAGCACATGATGGCAGGCTAGTGGCACCAGCTAAATTATGACACATGCTGATAAAACAAGCCCATGGCCCCACACATGTTGGAAAATTAAGAACAACAAGGGATATCGAGGTACAATGGTGGCATCCATACATCAAAGAGATGGTGGAAAATTTTGTGACAGAGTGTGACACTTGCAATCATTTTAATGACAAACGAACATACAGGTGTCCAATGGGTCGGTTTCCAGTTCCAAACGCTCCATTTAAGGATATATGTATTGACTATACAGACATGGGAGCAGACAATGTTGTAAGAGGATACAGATATATCCTGGTAATGGTTGATCGTTTCACCAAGTAGATTAAAGCCATCCCCTGCAAAAAAGAGACTCTGTAATCAAATGGTTACAGAAGGAACTCATACCAAGGTGTGGAGTACCACGCTGCATAAGATCAGATAATGGGACACATTTCACCAGCCATAAGCTTGCAGAAGTAGAGAAATATTTTGGCATAACACAATTTTGGTTCAATCTACCATCCGGCATCACAGGGTTTGGTAGAACGTGCAAATCAAACACTCAAAAGAAAAATTTGCTAAAGCATGTTATGGTAACAAGTTAAAGTAGGTAGATGCTTTACCCTTGGCACTCATGTCCATGAGATCCTCACAAAGCAATCAAACACATTTGTCTCCACATGAACTGTTAACCGGTAGACCAATGCCTGGCCCTTCCAAGAGAAGGAGGGCATGGGCCTGTGTTAGATCTATGGCAAATTGAAGTAGATGAATATGTCAGGGCACAGACTAAAATCATTGGAGTTTTGTCTACACAGGTGCAAGCAGCAGCAGAGATACCTGAGGGACCACCAGATACTCCTGTTGGATCAGGTGATTGGGTAAGGCTCAAGGTCCACAAAAGAAAGTGGTCTGAACCTAGGTGAACGGGACCGTGGTAGGTGATTGAACGCACTTCATACGCGCTCCGGGTAAAAGGTAAAACAGGAGCTAATTGGCACCACCTCACACATTGTGTACCCGCACCGGCGCCTTCTTGCTCATTGGCAGAAGTTAGACAAGATTTGTACCTGTTAGAACAAAACGGTAATGAATAATTAGATTGTGAGTCTAGAAGAAGCATCAGAGGGCAAATGGTCCTTAGATTACCCCCACTTTACACCTGTTACGATTACTTGCATGTCCATTTAAGTAAGTAGATAAAACCAGTTAATTAACATTAATCGAAATAGACAAGAAAATGAAAAATAATATTTCTCTGTGGGGAAGCACTTCAGTGTTAGCTGGGTTAGCATTGCTTGCAATCCTTGTAGTACTCCCCTTGGCATGGTGGGAGTTTGGGCCGTTTGAATCAAGTAAAGAACCAGACAATCTAACAACTAAATAATTCCAAAATGAGACTTCACCCCCTAACACCCTACTGATGAAACGCATGAAACTCATGAAACGTGACGAAGCCGTAGATATTAAGGAAGGTGGAATTACTGTTACAGTAAAGAAAGGCAAGATCACCTCGTTTGAATTTGATGTAAACACCATGATGTCTGCTAATGGCTTCGTATGGAGCACACATTGCAATTCTTACAAAGCCAAGTATCTATGTACACCTCCCTGTTATTTTGGAGATGTGTTTGCACACTCGAACGGAGGATGTCACATGTCAGTGCGGTGTGAGAGAACCACCTAATCCTAATCCAAGAACTTTGCCTGGTAATGGTCATCCGACAAATTGTAACCCTGTGGTCATCACGATTTTCAACCCCGACATCTCTGATTCTGGCTTGTACTTTTTAGGTATATCAAAGAATCCTAAAGACCCACTGTTTATCTTTTGGTTGAAGGTAATAGAGCCTGAGAAAACACCCTATAAATTGCATGCTGACTTAGCCAAAAAAAAGGACGAAAGTGACTTATCTGAATATCACTAGTCTTAAAGAAACAATGGCAGTGGAGACAGGATATCAAGAGAGAAATGTGTGGTTGGATTGGGTGATATACTCTGTTGCAAAAAATCATCAGACAAACTGTTGCATGCGCCACTGCTAGACCTAAATTAGCAACTATGCCATTCCCATTGAATCTGAGTAAAGACCCACCAGGTCTCAAGTGTATGCTCGCATTGTACACATTTCTTAATCCCGAAGGCTGCACATCATTAGCCTTGTTGTATCCCGTGACCAGAAAATATATCATTCCACCTCCATTCAGAGCCTGTGAGGGCGATTTATGAGTGCATCAGTAAAACCAGTGGTACAGGCACTGAGGTAGGACATTTGAAATGGTGTAATTCTACCATAGAGGTTACCTCAGGAGGGATGGTTTTTGCAACAACTGCATACTTCATGTTATTTATTATTATATTATATATTATTTGTTATTATTACTTGCGAGTACTTGAATCCATTTTCGTTCCAGTCACTGCTAACAAAAATGTAGATTGGATCAATTACATTTATTACAACCAGCAGAGATTTGTGAACTACACCAGAGATGCTGTCTCTGGACTGCATGAGCAATTAGAGAAGACTAGCCTGATGACACAACAGAACAGAATTGCTTTACACATGTTGTTAGCTGAAAAAGGGGGTGTCTGCAAATTGTTTGGATGTTGTTGTACTTTCATCCCAAATAACACAGCCCCAGATGCATCCATTACCAGAGCTTTGGAAGGACTCAACACACTCAGCAAAGAGCTAGCAACAAACAGTGGGGTAGAAAGTTACGTGGTTTGGTCAGTATAAGATGTTGATGTTGAGTATTCTGTTGATCATACCAATAATAATAGGTATATTAATACTGTGTGGATGCTGTTGCATTCCATGTATCCGCACCCTGACCACTAGACTGATCACCACTGCCCTAAACAAAGAGAGAGAGACAGAGAAAGGTCAATTTTTGATGCAAGAGGAAACAAAGTTACTTATAGACTATGATATAGGGCAGGGACAAGACAGTCTGGAAGAAGATGATTTTGTGTGAATAACTCCACAAAGTGTTAATTGCTGCCATACCTAAGCCACTGATTATACTGTAGTTACAGTCTCTTACTGTAGTCACAGTCTCTTACAGTCGTATATAGATATTACAGTCTTATACAGACATTAACAGTTTACAGTCTTTTACTGGAAGTGTTTTTTATTATACTGAAGCTAATTGTCTTTATACTGGAATAAAAAGTGAAGTTCTTTGTTTTTATACAGAAGGTATTCCTTATTAAAGTTTATATTTTCTACCAAAGGTTCATTTTATGACTGAAATAAAAATCAGCGCACTAAGAATGTATTCTTGTATACCATATGCTGAATTTGTACACCACTTGGTGCCTTATATTTACTGGATATTATACACACCATAAATGGTGTGTAAAGGGGGAATTGTGAAGTAAATAACTCCTGATTGTATTAATCCACACTTGAAAGACTATCATATGTATTTGTCTACCTCAATCAATATGTATTTCCTGCACTGAATGTATAACGAGCACAATATTGAATTTAAGCGCTGTAGGAACACTTCCCCTTAAAGGGAAACAGGACTACAACCATCACTTCCTGACTCTGCTCACCAAGGAGTGTGACCGCGCCAACGGAGACCAATGAGGAGAAGGTTGCCTCTGTAGCATTTAGCATATGTTTTACGATCCTTTGTACACACTTCTCGCGGAACCACCAGACAGCAACCTGGGTTTGCTTAGTGATTCAGCCTGTGATGGGATTTGTGTCCTCAGCTCAGAGTATTTTCCATGTTTGACTTATCACATTAATAAATATATCAATTTAACTAGAAGTTTGCTGTTTTGATTCGACATTCAAGCTCAGAGTTCTTCAACTTTTTCTTCAACAGCAGCTACAGTAGATAGAACATTACATGAGTGTGAAGTGTGTGCTCAATATAACACTAGAACAGGTAAAAGGAGCAACGGAGAACAGAGAGACCACCATCCCAGAGTCATTACAAAGAATACGGCCGGGAGAACGTGTGTACATCAAGGAGTTAAACGTTTAGTGAGAAAGGTCTATAGGGAACTAGGGATCATTGTAATGATTTTACTAATCTATGAGACCGTGATTCAAGATGTCAATTCAAGATTCAGTGACGAAACAGGAACAGCTGGAGAATTGTGCTTTAAAGGCAGAGACGAGGCAGTAGAACAGGGCAAGATTCCTCTAAAATAGTCCAGTGGAATTCATCTACGCTAACAATGGAGAATAATTTATGCTATACCAATTGCACATGATCAGGAAGTAGTAACAACCCAAGACATTATATGCTTTTACAGTGCAGTAGCATTAACCAACGTTGAGTTCTAGAAAAGAGTTCTAGAAATTCAATTTATTATTATCATTATTATTATTAAAATGTTTGAGTATACCTTTCACCTAGTAAAAGAGGAAACAAGATATAGCATGCCACTGCTCACAAAAGATAAAGTAGAAGTAGTAACACTAAATAAAGATAGGACATGACGTAGTGTTTACCACTCATATCATACGAGAAATACAGGGGAGAAGAGGGAGTGAAGCATTTTTTTTCCCATAGACAATACAGGACACCTCCAGTCGTGAACCAGTGGTATCAGGAAGGATTCCAACCAATGGCGCCAGAGTGGGAAGCCCAGCAGTCAGGAATAACTTGGATTGATGACTAACAGTCGGGAACTTCAGGAATAACGACAGCCCAGCAGTCAGCAGCACCAGATGCAGCAACTCGTCCTCCAGAAGCTGCCACATATCAACATCTAGAAACACCTGAGCTGTAAGCTGCAGTGCAGAGCATTACATGCAAGTCAGACTCTCCCACTCCATCAATGCCACTCAAACAGATAACAGATAAAGGCTTTTGATGCAACAAAAGGACAATCAGTTAGATAGTCGTGACACTCTTGAGAGTTACCAGCGCTTGCGAAGAATCAAGTATGTGTCTACGTTCCCCAAGTCAAGAAACCATATTATGGACAAATACTGAATTGACAACACACTGAAAAATGCTGAAATTGAACTCCCTGAATGATTATGCCTTTTTGCCTGTTGCCCAAGAATAAAAAGTAACCCAGCACATAAGAGAGAACAGAAAGATAGAATCCGCCAGATGTTTTTGAAATGATTTTACTTAAATGATTCGTATAATTACAAAGTTTACTTAGATGTGTCGTATAATCCCAAGTTTTATTTAGAAGTGTCGTATAATCCTGAAATCTAAATCAATATAGTGTAACAAATGTTGCAATTAAGGTACGAGACGACAAGTTTGATGGTTATAAACTCCAGAATCACAATGGATTTCTGAATAATGGATTGTGAGGAAAAAGAAACGGTAAATATTTTGTAACTGTTTAGAATAAGTAATACTTTAAGTAAATACTATGTTAAGCACAACGTCTTTAACTGATCAAATACAACAAAGAGCACTGAATTAAGACTTTTGCTAGTTTACAGAGCATTTTTGCAAATGTATATTTAGCTTATTTTATGGCAACAATGCACAGTGGAGAAATGTGACTACTGAAGTCACAAATGGGGGAATGATGTAGTAAATATTAATTTAGCAAGTACTTTGTATCTAACATATAATAATAATGTGTAATATTCATTGACATGTAAAATTCAATATACTCAATCTGGTTTAAAACAGCATATCACGTAGTATACACAGCAGGGTTGGAGGACAGAGTAAAAGCACGGTGTCATAAAGGAGCCCCCTACTTAACCCATAAAACAGATTATGAGACCCTAAGCAGATCACGGAGGAGAGGAGGGGGTGATATGTGCTGCAAAATGGGCACATGACAGACTTAGAGGATGCTTGATAACCCTATGACGCCCCCTCACTCAGGCTAAGTTTTATGTTTGGAGATGTTTTGTGGACTCAGGTGTTAGATCAAGAGAGAATGGGGAAAACACAGTCCCTTGATTTATTGTCAGGAGACTAAGACGATGGGAAATGAGTGACCTTTTTGCCTCAGTATCGTCATGGGGGAGGGGGGGGGCAGATGTGTATAAAAGAAGAGCACAGAACGTTAGAGTTTTGTGTTTACAGCCGGTTGTAACCTCGGGTGAGTTGTTATTTTCATGTAAGAATAAACTCTATTGTATCTGACTTTATTCTTCTCCGGCAAGAACTTCAACAGTGTTATTAGATTTAAAGTGTTCGAGGAGGAGGTCCAGACTTCACTTCTGGCGCGGAGGAAAGACTTTTTCCACGACAGTTCCTAGAAGATTTATGAAGCAGCTGGGAAGCCTCTGTGTTATGTAACAGAATACAAATGAGGGAGTGCCAAAACTACCAGCTATCCGACCACAGTCGGCAAACGTCTGCTGCACTTTCTTGACCCTTAATCAAGGTGTTGGATCCCTACCAGCTCTTGGGGCTTTTAATGGGACATAATGTTGTGGTGTTTGGGTTGTCAAAATTGCCAAAAAGTACATGCTGATGGCTAAATTTCATGCATATTTTGAGATGGATATCACATCGTTTCTATGCATAATCACATTTTGGAAAGTACAAACAACTAATACCAGTTAAAATAATCTTTTTAATGCTTTGTAATGGTGAGGACATTGTGTTTTCAGGGAAAAACAAGAGGACATTTGAACTATTTTTCAGAGATTCACTCAAATCATAAAGTACTGAGCCGACAAGCATCTGATTCACATGAACCTGCAGTACACATACTCATCCACCGTTTGTTTAGTAGTACAGCCTGAAGAGACCAGAAACAGGCAGGCTGAAAGTCATTTCATTCTAACTGCCATCAAATAGGCTTAAAAGGAAGTTTAAGTTGCCGCGTCGTGGTGGATGTCGGGTTATGATCACTGCCGTAAATGTCTTCCTGTGGGAGCTTCAGTTCGAGCAGCTGACTCAGGAGCTGGAGGAGGAGCTGAGGGCAGTGGAGGAAAGAACATCACCAAGTACTGTACTTAAATACATGTTAAGGTACTTGTACTTGAGTATTTCTTTATAGTTCTACTTCACTTCATTTCAGAGCGTAATTGTAATGTGTATTTAGCAGATATAGTTATTATGTGTAATGTAATACATTGTATATACTTATGCATTAATGTATAATAAAATAACTTAAACAATAGATGTTTATACCCACGAGACAATTCAATCTTCATTAAAGGATGAGGTCAGCATTATTGTATATGTTACTGTCAAGTTGACAGTGTCAACACACCCCATGATAACAGTACTCAGAGGAAAGTCTGAGAGAAATGTTGTTAACAGTTTTATGGTTGTGATCTTCAGTCTCTTGTTGAATTTCAAACAAGAAACCAGCATTTCAGATTGTATAGCTCAGAGTGATAGAAGATTGACAAGAAGTCAGGAGGTTATAGGTTTAATTCTTATGAGGTCCACTACATTTTTAGGTCCAACAACCCGAATGAAAAAGACAAAACTTCTACGAAACTGTGACGTATCATCTCAGGTCAAATAGCTCAGAGATACTACACAGCTCAGAAGACCTGAGATTGTGAGTTCAATTCTTATGAGGTCCAGTTATTTATAAAGGTCCAACACCCAAAATGAAGGAGACAAATATCCAAAGAGAAGAGGCTCCCATTTACATGCATTGGTGGGGCAGCAGGTTTGTTCTCGGCACAGAGGGTTCAAGACCTGCTCTTCCTCAGTGAATGTGCACTACATAATAAAACTAGTGATAGAGTAAAAACAAATAGGTCATTGAATGTGTGCATTAATACAGAAACTAATAAATACAGGAATAAATTAAGATAAATAAATACAGAAACAAATAAAAATGTGAATAAAGTAACAACAGATAAATTAATACATAATCTAATCAAATAGCATAAATGAAAAAATAAAGTAACTAAAAGATAAAGAGTAAATATAAAAACAATAAAATCAACATCTGATATAATAGGTGTACAGGAACATAACAATTAAATATAATTTTTAGAATGTTCAGCATTTGTACATTCAGCTGAAGAAGGACATGAATGTAGAGCTCAGGTCAGATTTGAACCCGCTGTGATATGGACTCAGTTTAGTACAGAAGGCTCTCACTCTACCAGGCTAGAATGTGTGACTTTTTTAATCACTTCTTCATGAAATTGTTTGTTTTAAAAACTCTACCTTCTTTGGTAGCGTCAAAGATCAAACTGCTCAGAGTGATATGAGACGGCTCAGAAGAGCTGAGGTTGTTGTTTTGATCCTGATGAGGTCACTGAATGTTTATGTCCAACACTGAAGGTGAAGAAGACAAACACTCTAACATTACACAAAGTCTCACATCAAACAGCTTAGAGTGGGACGAGAATACTGCAGGTTGTGAGTTTGATTCCCCTGAGGTACAGTGAATGTTTAGGTCCAACAACAAGTGAGTCAGTCAATAAGTTTACCAAACATCCAATAACTCAGAGTGATCTGAGACGGCTCAGAAGACCAAATACAAAAATAAATGAGTCAACTGTCTGATCAGATCGTTCAGGGTGACGGCAGGATGGTTGGAGGTCGTTGGTTTGATTTTCATGAGGTACGGTGAGTTTTAAGATCTGACATCCAAATTAAAGAAGTCAAATATGCCAAGAAACACAAATAGTTAAGCAACGCAACCAGTCTCTGGGGAGTGGGGGCACATATAAGCTTATAGTGACGACCTGGAGAGTAACCAGAGTATGTTGAGCTCAAGTATGTTGAAGTCACTGACCTTGATGTAAAAATTGTACAGTAGGAAGGTGAACCCTCTTTTACCACAGAGCTCTGAAACATTTATATCAACATTTTTTACCTAAATTTAAAAAAGAAAGTCACATTTTTTATTTTTGTTTATGGATTGGATTTCTCACTTTATATCTACTCACTTAAGTATCGTTACACATTTCCAAACGTGTTATGTAAAAAACTTTCTGTACATTGTATTTTCGATCATGAGGGTTTATATGCTGTTAAGTGTCCTCTACACACTGCCAGGGGGAGAAATCAATCTGGATGATTGTTTAACTTGTTTTGTCAGTCAAGTTTGTGATGAATGACTCATAATAGTGACACCAAATTAGCCCGAATGCTGCTAACTGAAAACCAATATTTCCCTAAACCTAACTGGCTTCTAATTCATGGCTGAATGATAAACTCAAATTCTTCAGCGGCTCTCCAACATGTTGATTTAAACGAGTCTCAGTCAGTTTATTCCGACTAATGTGGTCAAGTGGTTTCCACATCCGACATCTTTTGGTAAAGGACAGCAAATCTGTTTGCTGCTGCGGGAAAACCTCCTAACCCCAGGGGATTTACATGTTGTCTAATTTAAACTGAAGGATTACATGTTCCCTTTGTGTGTTGTGGAAACTTTGTGACGTCAAGTTTGTTGGGGATTTCTGCCGATACAAACTCAACCAAAGGGTGGTGAGAAGTGAATCTATTATACAGAAATACTTAGTTAAAGAAGTGAGCTCTTTATTCTGGAAAGAATGGAACAACAAAAACAGTGTCAAGCAGTCTGCAGTGAAGTTCAAGGAACAGAGAATACAATTAGACTATATAGTCACCAACTGGGTGGCTATGTTTACAATTGGCTGTGCAACTACACACATCTATCTGATACAAGAGTTACAAGCTGACAAGGGGGACATGACCAGAGTGTACTCTGGTCCCAATCGC
Source organism: Cottoperca gobio (assembly GCF_900634415.1). NCBI lineage: Eukaryota > Metazoa > Chordata > Actinopteri > Perciformes > Bovichtidae > Cottoperca > Cottoperca gobio. The sequence continues at coordinate 25,973,408 of NC_041363.1, read as the reverse complement.
TGTAAGTAGGACAAACATAAGATGAGCATATGAAGAATAGGACAGTATAAGACAAGATAAAAAATTACCATTACACCTATTGAGCAGAAACCGATTCTAAACATTGCCGGATAAACAAAAAAAAATTCAAACCTAAACACGCTGGTTCTGTCACTTTATACAGTTTGGTGATATTTATGCTGGTGTTAACATGTACATGTATGTTGCCTTTCTCTGCATATAAATTGTTTTTGTATTGATTGCATTTTGTTCATGATACTGGCTGTTCATGACCCAACTTCAAATTTGGAAGCTTTATGTTTTTTCTATTTTTATTTTGTTTTATGATTTATTTTGCAGGTCAGCCTGTTGAAACATACGCAAGTTATGAAGCTAATGTGGCTGAGTATGTAATACTGAGGGAAAGTCAGTATGTATTAGGCTAATGTAATGAACAACATATACAGTAATAACTTTAATAATTTTAAGTTTAAAAATACTTTCTCCCAAGATTTGCTGTGGCTACAATATTCTGTGATAAACGATTGAACATCGTTCACCATTAGATGGATCAATATTTAAGTGTTTGCAACACACATCAAATCCTGATCCCACAGCTTTTTTTTCCTCTGGCCTGGATAACATTTTGGCAGAGCACAGCAGTATATAGAGGGTGTCTTTGGGTCTTCAGCTTAGTTTAGATCTGTCCTGCCCTTTTCACAGGCACATGTTACTCCTTATCTCCTCCTCAATATGCTAAGAGTTCTTCCCCCCTCCCCTAGAGCCTCATAAGTGGGTTGACCGGGGGCGTACCTTCCCTATCCGCTGCCTCCGCCTTTTTCCAAACATCTGAACTTACACTGAACCATGACGTCATATCTGCACCTACTCACTGCGCAAATATGCATTTTTGTGCATTTTTCATAAACCAGACTGTGTATATTGACTATCATACATCATTGTAATTTTACACACTTTCATCTTATATGTTTGATATAAAGTACTCGCTGTATAAATAATACTACAACATTAGTAGAGGGAGTGCAGTCTTTGAATAAGGAGTGATCAGTTGAACCTAATCAGGTAAATGAGGGGTGGCAAGGGTGAAAACAAGAGCCAATCAGTGATGAGGAAAGGAGAGGAAAGAAAGTGGAAAAAGAAAAAATAGGGATCTTTACTACACTTTGGTTTATTACCATTACGCTAACTTATGCTTCCTTGCGTCCTCTCTCTTCCCGTGACCCGGAAATCGTTCCCCCTTTGCCATCATGGAGGATTTCTCAATCCCTAAAATGCACCTCGAGGAGTCGAAGGCAGAGGAGGCTTCTGGAGGAGCTTAGAGCAAGGAAACATAGCAGTATCCTACGCGGAGTTCTTTTATCAAGTGCTGTGTATAAATGCCGCATCTCCACATGTGACTCACAGCTGTGCAGCACGTCATAAGCAACTCACGTCGCTTAAGACTTACTCTATGGAACCAAAGATTTTTCATTTGCCAATTTCAGCTCCTCCGCCCATGTGCCGCCTGTGGGTGTAACTAAGACGTTTGCACAATGAAAAGGACCCCATATACCCACAAAACTAAAGATATTCCCATCAGTCACAGCTGGATGTTTAGTGCTAATTTGAAACTATTAGCATGCAAACACACATAACTTAAATGGTGAACTTCCATGGTAAAAATGACACCTGCTAAACATCAGCATGGTAAAATGTTGAGCCAAGTCTAAGAATACAGTTTTAACCACAACTTGTAAAAAAAACTACTCCAGAAGTATTTAAAAAAGCTGACAGTATATAAGGGATCTTTCGACAGCAGTTGATCAAACTTTCTTACATGAAAAACAGAAGTCCAACTGAACGTCCAAGAGCTAAATAATATTTTTAATATCAGGGTACTGGGCACTTATGAGAGATGGATTACTAGTAAGCAGACAGGAATGAAGGTGCTTGAATATCATAAAACTGTCACTTCTATTATTGTAAGTGCAGGAATGTGACATACAGGATTAATTATTCTGTCTGTGCGCTCCAATACCAATACTACCAAACTATTAAGATTAAGCATGTTCCCAGAGCCAGAGCCTTCAGCTATCAAGCTCCTCTCCAGTGGAACCAGCTCCCAGTTTGTGTTCGGGAGGGAGACACCCTCTCCACATTTAAGAGCAGACTAAAGACTTTACTCTTTGATAAAGCTTATAGTTAGGGCTGGCTCAGGCTTGCCTTGAACCAGCCCCTAGTTATGCTGCTATAGGCTTAGACTGCTGGGTGACTTACACCTCTCTCCTCCTCTCCATCTCTATCTGTTTGCATTCATGTCCCATAAATGAATGTTACTAACTCAGCATCCGGGGCATCATCCCTGGAGTTTCTGTTTCTCTCATCTTGCAGTGCGCCAATTTCAAATGTTACATCTGGATCATGAATCGTGGCTGCGCCTATTGCCGTGGTCCTGACCGACGCCCACGCTATTATTTTTGGCGGCACCTGGAAGGTTTTTGACATCCTTCTTGATCCATCTTTTTCATATATGTTTATATCACAGTAATTGTGGGGTTTCTTTTGAGGAGATTTTTTCTTGTGCGCTGCATGGGTCTAAGGAAAGAGGATGTCATATGCTGTACAGTTTGTAAAGCACACTGAAACAAATGCGTAATTTGTGATATTGGGCTATATAAATAAATTTGATTGACTGATTGATACTATAGCTTTTTCTACTTTGGGCTCAAGTTTCCTCAAAGGTCAGCAAGATGGCTTTCTATTGGACACATGTGCACTCAACAAGCAAAAACACTGATTGTGGCAATCATTTCATTGACAGGAAGGGATTTCACTATAAAAGGTCTCCATTTTAAATGCTAGGGTATCCAAGTAATGCCCACTATGGTCAAATGGAGCAGCAGAATGAGGATTGAATCACGGAGGTAATTCACAAGACATTATGGTGATACGAATTGAAATGACTCCGTTTTGCAACATGTGAATACATTTCTCTGTGAATTTCACTTTATTTTCATAACTGCCTCCAGTCCTCGAGTAGCTTCCTCCTCTGTATTGTGAAATATCGGCCTTTAGTGTCACTGATGTTCATGTTGAGATATTGAAGCTCTGATTGACTGCTATATTTCTTGTGTTCACTGCTAATAACTGCTGGGATGATCGGGAGTGTGCCCACATACTGCCATCTGTCTGTACCACCTACCTGTAGTAGCTCCGGAGCTGACACACAGAGACCTGTTGTACCATCCAAACACACACACACATCTGCTGTGTTGTGTGTGACAGTGTGAATGTATCTGTGTCTCCAGTCTCATATGTAATCACATCTTTAATTCTCTTCTTGGCTGTAACACACTGAAGGGATGACGCGACAAGTGACGTAAACAAGAGCTGGACTTCCTCTTAGGCATTTAATCAGAGGAGACTGAATGTCAATTTAAATTTTTGTTGAAATTCTCTTTACAGCTTGACAGCAATCAATAAATCAAATTCCCTGACAAAATACATTTTTAAAAACAGCATATGTGGCTGTCGCAAGCCTGAAATTATAATAGTTTTTTACGTTTATGTCAGGTGTTTGATTGTTGCGCTCCTCTCCCCAACGCTCTCTCGCGGACTCATCCTCATGTGTTTTGGGGTAGTGGCTTTGGAGGGAGGCCTAGAGGGAGGGGCTGAGGGGGAACTGGAGGGTATTCGTTACGTTTTTGTGACAACGCTGCCGCTCGGGACCATTGAAAAATAGTTGTTTGCTACTATATTAATGCTCTGAATGGCGTATATAAAAACTTTAGACTTATTTGTGTAATGTTCACTGGTACTGATGCTACAAACATGATGATCTTATAGAATAGGATGCATTGTGTAGATTAAACCTCCAGACAGGATATAAAGGAGGTCAAATAAGCCCAACCTTATACATCTACAGCAGTAAAATGCAACATACATATTAATACGGCAGGAATATTATATAATAGTGAAACACTGACAGGGAACATTTTAATCCACCATATTTTCACTTTTCATACTTAAAGTACTTTTTGCTGATAATGCCTTTAGTAAGGTTTTGAATGCAGGACTTTTAATGGCAGTGGAGTATTTTCACAGTGTAGTATTAGTACTTTAATGACGAAAAAGATCTGAAAACTTCTTCCTCCACTTTCTTTGTCTACTATGCCTTATTTTTATAAGTCAAACTCTGCCCCCTGCTGTTAATAAACTCATGTCACCAAGGAAATCAGAATTATTCTATAAAAAAAAGACAGATAAGAAGCAAAGATCACCATAAAAGAAGACAAAAGAAACTCCTTTAGTTACAAAACAGCCTGAAATTAGATTATTTTTATGTTTCAATATTAATGTGATCCCTCTTTTATGTAAGCGATTTTATTACATTACATTACAGTTCATTTAGCTGACGCTTTTGTCCAAAGCGACGTACACAAAGTGCAAACAATCATGGGCATACAACTCCGAACAGCAAGAATCTTGTAAGTACATTATCTTCAAATAGGTGCAATCGTTTAAGCGGACACTGTTTTCAAATAAGCCATTTTAAAACAATTTGAATCCAAAATGTCTTTACTTGATGACATAGTACATGTCTGTTACGTGTACTGTACACGCAGCATGCGCTGAGGTCGCTGAAACGTGAACGCACCTTGTATTTATTGCAGGTAACAGGAAGAACAATCCCTCCCCTCCCCCTCTTACAGTTCAACTTTACACCTGACCGTCGCGCCTCACACACAACAAGTATGCAGATGTTTTATTAATACATGTTATGTTTCATGTGTTTAGCTTGGACATGTTATCTCATTTAAAATGTAGTTCATTTTATTTAAAAAGAGGTCACCCGCCGTGTGGTCTCCTCTGCGCCTCAGATATTTCCCTGGGGAGTAGTAAACATACATTTATGTTACAAAGTGTTATAACGGATTTAATCCGTCTATATTTCATCCGGGTACTCCCGAACTTCAGAGCCTGCTGATAGTTTTGAGGTCAAAATAGATTTATATGTAGGCTACATTTAGTTTCATTCACATTATTGATAATTGTATTACAAATGAAAGTGAAACTAAACTCAAGCCACATTCACAGTGGGCGTTGAAGGACACTGAGTGTTCACTTTTTTATATATATAATTAAGTGCTTATTAAATAAGGTGGTACAACATACCCAGCATTATATAAAGTCATTCAAATTATCTCCACCTTTACCAGCTGCATCATTAAAGTGATGAACACATTAAAACATCAATAATTATAATCCAATAATCTGATATATATTATTATGAAGTGTCTGCATAATGAGTACTTTAACTTTTGGTACTTTAAGTATATTTTGATGGGAATACTCTTGTACCTTTACTTAAGTAATATTTTGATTGCAGCACTTTTACTTGAAACTGAGTATTTCTACACGGTGGTATCGATATCTGAGTACTTCTTCCATCACTGCTGTGTGTGTTAAAATGAAAAATAATTACAAAATGCTTCCAATTTTTCCAGTCATTTATACATTCAGTGTTTATTAGGTACACCAAGCTACAACTAAGTCAGTCTGATACAGTCCTTCCGTGAATCCTCCAACATGAATGTTATAATGTTGTTTGTGTTTACAAACGATCAAATATCACATGGGACTCTAGGGAATTGTGAATGTTTATTTTAACAAATCGTTGTCATTTTACAGATGAAACAATCGATTAACCAAGAAAATATTTGGTTTTACATAGAAAGATAATAAAAAATAATTGTTGCAGCCCTACTTATGTTACTTACATGTGTGGTAAGTTAGAGCCCAGAGGAGAGGAGACCTCATATGAACAAACTATTATAAAAGTGCAATAAGACAAATCCAAATGTTCTTATTCATGACTTGGGAGTGTGAGAAGTATTGTTAATACAGATTCAAAGCATATTGAAATAAATGTATTTAACCATGTTTTGCATCGGGCGTCTTTGAAACCTCGAACAGATGTACTTTTGTGTAATCTTCTGAAATATTTCATCAGATCAAACTCATGTTTATAAGCAATTCTCACAAAGTTATTAAAAGTAATGAAATATTAAGCTGCTAACACAATGTTAAGTACATGTTAAAGAAGAACATTACAGTTTACTTCTCATACTGCTTCTTGTCTGATTTTTTGTGAACTTTTTATTAATTGATGATGAAAAAAGGAACATGTATACACATACAGATATAGTTTTAAATGAATCAAACTTACATCATTTATGGTATATTGTGCATATACTTAATTCCATACACTTATATAGCTACATGCATGCACACACAAACACTAAATATCAACAATTAGTGGTTTTATAACTATTCAAGCCTCTTCTTTCCCTCCCTGGTACGGATTCATTTGTGTTTTCAGAGCTCCACGATGCTTCATGTGACGGACAGACAGTCTCTTAACTTCCAGTTTGGTGCCTTCACTGTCCTGGTTTTCCACACGGTTGTCTTCCTCGCCCTGATACACTCATGTAGAGGTGAATTACACACATCACTAACATTCTAGTTTGTGTTAACATTTAAAGTATATAAATAAAGTATGTCATTCAAATCCAACTTCATGGCTTCTTTAAACAAGTGTATTCTGCCCTCGCTGCAGAAATTACAATCAGAAACCTGTTTGTTTTCAGGTCAGTCGCAGGTGATTGGTCCATCCCAGCCAATCGTGGCATTAGTTGGTGAGGACATCATTTTGCCGTGTGACCTGGACCCTGTCATGAATGCCTTTGACATGACTGTGGAGTGGGCGAGACCTGACCTGGTCCCCCGGTTTGTCCTTGTGTGGCGTGACAGTGTGGAACTGGAGAGTAAAAAGAATCCGTCCTACACAGGAAGAACATCTCTGTTCACTGAAGAACTGAAGCACGGAAACATTTCACTGAAACTCTCCAAAGTGAAGAAATCTGATGAGGGAACATACAGATGCTTTACTCCAGAATTGAATAGATTGCTTTTGGTCCAACTTGTTGTAGGTCAGTGGGCACATTTTGGGTTTTCTCACCTTGATTTGCATTAATGATGGTTTTGCTAAGAAGGATTTAGTTAAAAGAGATACGTGGGTGCAACTGATCCAGCAGGTATTTCTGTTTCGAGCAACTTACAGGTTGAATTTCATACTGAATTTATTGAAAAATGATAGTATCTTATATGTTGACATGAAGGCATGAAGAAATTAATTAAGAGGGTTGCACAAATAAGTCAGAGGTTTTTTTAGTCTCAACAAAATGACTAAATATGTGAATAATATATCAATCTAGGAAACATATTATACGGCAATTGTTTTTAAAGGTCAAAGGACTTTTTACCAGAAAAATTTTTTTGACAGTATTTTTACATCCCTGAGTTGTTCCTCAAGTTTAAAGTTTTATTTGTCATATGTAGGTTAACACAGGGTCAATGGTACAATGAAATGTGTTCGAGAGAGACAGCATGTCAGCTCAGCAGTCAAAAAATAGAATAAAATATATAAAATATTTTAAAAAAGGAGTACTAAATACATTTCAGTACTGTATACAATAATAACAAAAAACAATATAGCTTATGTACATATATGAAAAAAAGGGGGGGTTGTGCAGTACAATAAATAATAAGATTTATTTATATTTATTGAGGGTGTGTCTGTGGGTCTGGAGGTTGAGAAGCCTGATGGCTTGGTGGTAAAAATTGTCTTTGAGTCTGGTGGTGTAGCCAGGGTCCTGTATCGTCTGCCTGACGGTAACAAGGAGAACACCTCTGCTAGTTGTTCAGCGCACACCCTGAGAGCCCGTCCTGGGATACCGGGCCCGGAGCTTTACGGGGGTCGACCTTTTTGAAGGACCGCCTCACGTCTGCCATTTCTAGGGTCAGTGTGGCCCCACCCATCTGTGGGCTCACGGCGGGTGCTGTGTTGTCCGCATCAAACCGAGTGTAGAAGGTGTTAAGCTCGTCCGGGAGCGATGCGATGAGTTGAACAGTGTCCTTGTTTTTGTCATTGTAGTCCGTAATACAGAGTAATCCACTCCACATGCGTCTGGGGTCAGAGCTGTGGTAGTTGGATTCCACTTTATCCCTGTAGTCCTTCTTGGCTTTATTTATGGAATTCTGGAGGTCATACCTGGCTGCTCTGTAGGCCTCGGGGTCCCCCGAGTTGAAAGCAGTGGTCCGTGCTTTGAGTTTAGCACGAATCTCCAGACCGACCCAGGGTTTCTGATTTGGGTAAGTGCGGACGATGGCTTTTGGAACAACATCGTCAATGCACTTACTTATGTAGCCTAAGACAGAGTCTGTGTGTGCATTTATTTTCCCTGCAGGTGTTCCTGTCAGGCTGCAGGTATAACCTCCTCTCATCAGAGGATGGAGCAGTAGCCTCTATGTACCCTGACATTTGAAACCCGCGGCTTGCTGCTGCTTGTAAAGTCCACTTAGGAAACCACACAAAAAAGAAAGACAGTCGGCTTCCTTTCACTACCATTATACGAGAGCGAACAGACGAAAAATAATTCCCCTTTGGTGACGAGGCAAATTCACATCTTCGCTTCTGTAGTTCAACTTTGGTGAACTTTCAGTTTGCATGTGTGTCGTGCCCTTATAGTGTGGTGTAAATATCTTAGTGGTGAGCAGTGGTGGAAGAAGTACTCAGATATTTTAATTAAGTAAAAGTAACGACAGCACAGTGTAGAAATACACGGTGACAAGTAAAAGTCCTGCATTCAAGATCTTACTTACCGGTAAGTAAAAGTACAAAAGTATTAACATCACGTGCTTCATAGATGAAGATAGAAGCATACAGTGTGTAGACCCTAAATACAACAGAAAAGACAAAACAATTAAACACTTTGACAATTTGAGACCAATGTACATGAGACAGTAACATGATAGAAATAAATAAAAATAGCATTTAAAGCTATAATAACTAATAGTAATAAAATAGAATGAAATAAAAAACTAGATAAAATAACAATAAAATAGAGCACAATTATACAACTTAAATACAATAAAATAATTTATAATAAAATAACAATAAAAAAGAAACCTTTAAACACATTCTATAAACCATTCTTAATCAAAGGCCTGGCTGAAGAGGAAAGGTTTAAGTTCATGTTAAAAGATGTCAACGCTTCCAGCAGCTCCCTGGTCCTCAGGCAGACTCTGACTGTGACCTGTGCATGTTTTGTTGCGCAGGTTTATTTTAAACGTAAGGATAATAAATCGTGTTTAATGATATTATCAAAAAGAAATGTTGGAATTGAAAGGTGACAGTATGAATTGTATCTTTACAGATGTCTGTAATGTTCCTGTCACTGGTTGTGTTCTTATGAAATGTACAGATTATAGCATAAGTAGATAAATAGAAAGATTTTTTTGACATTGGTAATGTGTGTTGTACCGGCTACATCAACAATTAAATCTAGATTTATTACAGAATAAGTTGCTCGTGCAACTCTTTAGCTCCAGCTCTACTACAACCCACCCAGTGTTCGTCTGCGTCCGTGAACATCACAATGTACAAGCGCTCCACTCAGTTTGAACCCTCAACTTCTATTACTTCACATTTTTAGGTGCCGTCTCCTCACCTGTTGTCCAGATGACTACAAACCTCAGTGGAGTGTTTCTACAGTGTGAGAGTAAAGGCTGGTATCCACAGCCTGAGGTGTTGTGGCTGGACGGCGAGGGAAAGCTGCTCTCTGCTGGACCCACAGAGACACTCATAGGTCCTGATGACCTCCACACTGTCAGCAGCAGAGTGACTGTGGAGAAGAGACTCAGCAACAACTTCACCTGCAGAGTCCAACAGCAGGACATCAACCAGACCAGAGAGGCACACGTCTATGTTCCAGGTTAGTACAGTGTAGATGTTAATGATGTGATCACTTACAGACTTTTATATTTACATGATCTGTGTTTTACCACTTCAGATTATTTCTTTATGGAGCCCAGTCCTCCTGGTAGTCAAAGCGCTATCATCAGCTCAGTGGTTTGCTGTGTTGCTCTGGTGTTTACGCTCACAGTTGTCTACGCTGTGTGGACATGGAGACAAAAGAAATCCAGTAAGTAGAAACCTGATTTCCCTTTTGATGGTGTAGTTTGGACACACACACGTCCACTTTCAAGGATGACCTGATAAGACTTTGGTGAACAAAGGTTTTTGGCCATAACTCAAGAAATCACATGCTCCACACACACGTCTAATAGAATAAAACATAAAGTGATGACATTTTGGACAGTCATGGACTTCTAGTTTTTGTCTGATTTGAGTTTGATTCCATTTGCATTCTATTGAAGTACATAAGTTAATATTGTGTAATATTTTAAATAACACCAGCTGTATCATTTTTTAATTCAAAGTACAAACCAGTTTCTATTGCTTCTCCATTCCCTCAGAAAACAAGAGGAGGAGCGCTGAGGATGGACCTGAACAGGCCGAGGAAGAGAAGACACTCACATGTACAAGTGATAACACAGGAGTCCACGTCGTGTTGGGAGGAGAAAGAGAGGCACTTATGGCAGGAGGAGAAGAGAATAAAGTGGACATTAGAGGAAAAGTAAAGATCCAATCTCAAAGTCAACATATAGATGAAACACACCAAAATCCACTTGTGACAAACCCAGACATGGACAGGGCAGAAGGAGGTTTAGATAATGAAAGAGTTCCTCAGATTCCAACAGAAGGAGAAACACAACACAAAGAGGACATGACACGGAGACTAGAAACAAATGATGGTCCAGAGGATGAAGGAGAGCAGATGAGGATGCCTATAAACGAAGATTCAGGACTACGAAAGGTCGTGGAGGCAGAAGGACAAAACGAGCAGCAGCCACATGTCCACGCTGAGCCGGAGGTGCAGAAAGCAGAAGAGACACACCAAGGGACAAAGACTGATGTGGACAAGGAAGAGGCAAACGTTACGGAAATTAACGAGCACGGGCGAGCGGAAACAGGAGGTTCTGGATTGGCAGGACAGAAGAAGCAACCGGAGGCAGATGCAGCGACAGTGGTAAACAAGAGAACGCTTCAATCAGAGATGAAGAACAGAAAACAGAGAGAGGAAGATGAGACGGAGCTCAAACTACAGAAAGGACATGGCGACCATCATGTTTTAGAAGACAAAATACAGGAGGGAAGGGAACAGGATCAGAAAGAGAAAGATAAGGACGAACAGCAGAGTAACATTACGAACATGAATACAAACCCAGACATGGACAGGGCAGAAGGAGATTTAGATAATGAAAGAGTTCCTCTGATTCCAACAGAAGGAGAAACACAACACAAAGAGGACATGACACGGAGACTAGAAACAAATGATGGTGCAGAGGATGAAGGAGAGCAGATGAGGATGCCTGTAAACGAAGATTCAGGACTACGAAAGGTCGTGGAGGCAGAAGGACAAAACGAGCAGCAGCCACATGTCCACGCTGAGCCGGAGGTGCAGAAAGCAGAAGAGACACACCAAGGGACAAAGACTGATGTGGACAAGGAAGAGGCAAACGATACGGAAATTAGCGAGCACGGGCGAGCGGAAACAGGAGGTTCTGGATTGACGGGACAGAAGAAGCAACCGGAGGCTGAGCCTGTAGAGGAGGAGGAGGTGGAGAAAGAGACGGAGCTAAAGTCACAGGAAGGAGATGGCAACCAAAAAAGAGATTCCAACGGACAAGAGGTCAAACCTGAGGATAAGAAAGGAAAAGACAAGAAGGGGAACCAGAGGGACATTACAAGAACAACAGAAACAAATGCTGAGAGACAAAAGGAGACAACCGAAGAGAAACTGGAGGAAAAGAAGCTCAGTCCATCAGTCAGAATGGAAGTTACAGAGAAGCCAAACCTCAACATCCATCAAGAAAAAGCAGAAGCACAAGACCAAGATCTGCATAAGGAGGACACATCTCTGAGAAATCAAGAAGAAAGCAAAGAGCAATCCAACAAGAGGGGGAAGGTAGAGAGTAAAGAAAGACAGAAAGAGGGGCTGGAGACTGACAAAGGAGCTGACATCGATAACATTCAAAATAATTCTAAAGGGATCGGACAAGAAGGACCGCAGCAGGAAGAAATCAGAGAGCAGGTAAAAGAATCTACCAAGGGGAGAGGAGTTCAGTGTCAGGACCGACTGCAGGAGCAGCCGATGGAGGTCGACAGTAAACCTCAAAGAGTAATCAAGAAAGCAGTAAACAAAAAACATATTCAAAAGAAAATGCCCCATGTGGATCGGCAACAGTCAGACAAGAAGAGGAAGTGTGAGGTAAAAGACTGTGTGCAGACAGAGAAACATTTCAAAATACCAAAGATGGAAGAAGAGCTGGAGCAAGATGATATGAATTGCAATTCCCAACAGGATCAAACGGCTCCATGTCAAGAAGAACCAGAGGATCAGATGGAAGTTCAGTAAACAGCTTAAATTAGGAAACTCAAAGAAGACGAAGGTGGAAACCATTTACAAGATTAACACTGTGGAGCTACTTTATCTCCGGTCAGCAGGTCTTTAGAGGCAAATGTTAAAGTATAGAAAGCAACAAACTAAAGATGCACTAAAGGACTTTCTGCAAACAAGGGAATTTGCAGAAGAAGTGGATCCTTCCCATAATACAGAATCTAAGTGAAAGTGTCTTGTCATCACTAAAATAAAACCCAAAGACTGGTACAGCCCGACACAGTTCTACCACAGTGTAAATACATCTGTTTCACTGGTGCTGCTGCCCTCCATCATGAGGAATTATTTGATGTTATGATTATGAAAATATGATTTTTCTTTTGTTAAACATGATGCTAGAACTAAAAGGATAACGTACACACTGCATAGTTCATGATGGAAAATTTACTTTTTAGAACATTTCTCTTGCCCACAATTACTGTTTAAATGAGCTACTGCCCCAAATTGGACTAAAGCAGAATAATGAAAATATATTTCATAACATAACAGTCAGAGAATATTTAACTAATACAGTGAAATTAAAAAAATACAAATCAGCTTTAACTTTTCAGGAAACTAGTCCCAGCTCTCCTTCCTTTAATGAGCCAGTTTAAAACAGACTGTATGGTTTCATCCAGGGAGAGTTTCAGAGTGTGCCACTAGATGGCGCTGATGACGTCAAACTGAGCTGGTGCACGTTAAAGCACAGTGGACCACAGCAGAGGTCCACAGGCTGTTATTATGGAAACACAGGACATTTATAGACTCGTCTGTGGTGAAGCTCCTGTGTTTTTCTCCCGGACAGACCAAACTTTATGTGGCTGAATGCATGACGTCAAATGTCTGATTTTGGAGGATGAAAGGTTTAGATATCAAAACAGTCAAATTAATAGAATATCATACATAAAGCAACTATAATTAGGATTAACAATAACATTTTTCTATAACAAAATAAACACAGAGTTGTTTTTTAAAGTGCTCTACAAGTAATTATAAGAGCTAGTCATTTTAATTTTAATATATTACAATTATTTTAGGAATATAAATATATCAGCGATTTTTATATCATTCTCAGCATTTTTGTGGTCCTGGCCAGATGTTAACAGCCTAAAACATAATTATAGTGGCTCAAAGTAAAGATATAAATAATAATTTAGAGCAAAATAAAACATTATGATTGCAATTCCATTCATCTCAGGATACATGCATGTTATAATATAAATGCATATAAATAAAGTATAGCAATAAACTCTCTTCTGTACAGAAGTTTTATTGTAGTTTTTATTCTAAGGATAACGGACCGATGTAATGGTTCCACTTCCACGTCTGAGCGGCTGCCATCTGCAAAGATCGTCTATCGACTCGATGAATCAGCCGGAACTAAAAAGGAAAAGCTTTCAGTCTGAGACAGTGGGCGTGACACAGACATACACTGCAGCCTTAGAGTCAACAGAACTGGAATACATATAATAAAATAGGATAATGTATGACTATATTATCAAAAAAGCCTAATTAAGTTCACACTGATACATACTCATATAATAAAGACATTTATGCTGTTTTATGTTTACTTAAATATATGAACATTGTGATACACAGATTATTCTAATGCTTTTTAATTATAGGCCAATAATGTGTTGCACACTCCAGTGTATTCCAGGATCTAAAAAAGTTTGCCATTTGTTCATCACAGTTCACATTGGCAACAATACGATATATTTGATAAAATCAATCATCTTCAATCATATAACACCAACTGAATAACATTATCCATAAAACAATAAACACAAACTGCTTAATATATTAGTTGAGTCGAAGTGTATTTCAAGTTAAGGAGGTTATTTTTAAGATTGCTTTAAGAAATATGTGTTTTATATTACGATTAATTTATTAATCCATATTATCGAGTTAAATGACGAAATAGAAATACTCAAATCAAAATTATGAAATTGATTCAAAATGTGGCTCATTTAATAAAAACATAATTTTGACTTCATATCAATTTGTATTGACTTATCATACATGTAAGAGCATGTTATTATTATTAAAGATTGTAATTTGTACTAGTTTGTGCTATCATCTTTTATAATCAATTGTATAATTGATTATAAAATATAACTTTTAGATTAATTCATTCATCAGTTTTTTTGTCTTAAAACTTTGAGACATTTTGCTCATAATATTAGTGTACTTTTACTTAAGTAACATTTTAAATACAGGACTTTTTCTTGTGACAGTATGTTTAGACTGTTGTATTTCTACTCTTACCTACATTGAGGATCTGAGTACTTCTTCCACTGCTAATCTACCATACTGCACGTGCACATAAACTGTAGAGCTATATAACCCATAATACACATAAACCTATTCGCAAGTGTAAAGGTAAAAGTGTAGTTCTTCCTTTCTTCCTAACACTTCTATGGTGCTCAGAAATGTGTTCAGAGTGAGCCCTCGTCCCGTTTCCTCTTCTCTGTTCTGCCCATATGTCAAAGTCTTTGTGCTTTTCAAGACAGCGAGGCGACAGAAGGGGAAAAAAAACAGCTGGATCTAAGGATCAGTCCTGCTAGCGACCCAGCTAGCTGTATCACCCCCATCAAGCTAGCCCTTTCTCCTTGGCTGCCTGACTTCCATAAGGTAACGTATTTCAAAACTGTCCGTTAACCGGGAGAAAACAGCTCTTTATTCCGGGGCCGGGGTCGTTTTTACCTGAGCTTTCTGTTTTGACCTAATTTTTCAACTGCCTGCACGGCTAGTCAGTTAGCTTCCACATTAGCTTCTCTGGATGCTGATTAGCGAGCTAGCTAATTAGCATCCTGCTGCTTCACGAGCAGGTATCAGCGGATTAAATGAGCTGTTCAGACTAAAGAGAGGACACACTACCTCAACTCACTTTCTCTTGTCAAACAGACATTGGCTTTATTAGCTCCTCTAAGTGTCTTTGATACTAAGTATTATCTAGTAACTAACATAATATCAAGTATTCTTTTTAATCAGTGACAAATGGAGAATGAAGAATCGCACACATGTTGTTCCTAAATGTTATTTTATTCCACTTTCATCAGCCTGATTGTATTGTTCTTTCACAAAATGTAATGGTCTTCACATCCGTGTCATTAAAGCAGAAATTATAAGTAGATATTCAACAAAATAAAAGTTAATATATAAAAGTTAATACACTTTAAGGTTGTGATGCTTATGAACTGCCATCATTAATAAAGCATCCTGAATCTGTACATACATTTAATACAAATATTCTTTCTGACATTGATTGATATCATGCTATAGCACATGTATACATGTTGCACACATATACAGTCTTCAACCTGACTGTTGAAGGCAGTGAATTAACCTTACATAACCTTCATTTTGTTTTGAAATATACATTTGGACGACACAGTTTAGTAAAATGATAAAACTCAAATTATGGCATTTACAGTGTGAAGTGAAACCTCGGTAATGTTTTAAGTTATAGGGAAAGTGTCATTTTTATGAAGTTGATATCTTGCACTCTGCTTATTAAAAATACTACTAAAACAATTTGAATTCTCGCCCAGCCCTCTCTCATCAGGTCTCTTTATGCTTGTGCAAAAGAAATGTGACGTGATATCCTTAATGCCAGTTTCACTTGTAAATATGGATTCAAATAGGCTCAACTGACAGTGAAAAGTGTGAGTTAACCCACCGCCCTGCGAGCAACACTAATGAGATTAAACTGGCCACCGTCCAGTCTGCAGGTCTTAATGCCTGTAATCAGGTCTCCGTGTCACAGCCTCCAGCCGGCTGACGGTGAGAGTGACAGTATAGATGAGGTCGTGGAGAAAGCCTAGAAGAAGAAGAAGAAGAAGAAGAAGAAAGAAACGTTTTCAAATTCTCTTCAAAGGGTTATTTTGTTAGTTTATTTAATGCCATTCTAGTATTTATCAATCTTTTTGCAATGCACGAGTCCAGTGGTTATTTTTCTGTGTGCTGGTGTTTGTGTAAAGTCCCTGCTATATTGTGATTTATGTGCAGCGAATCATTACCCCCACCGCGCTTATTATATAGCTACTTATTATATAGCTACTTATTATATAGCTACTTATTAAATCAATCAATCATTTGACAGAAAATATGGATAAAAAAATTATTGTATTGATTTAAAAATGATTTTATTACCTCCTCCAGAGTCTATGATCAGAACGGTGTCCATAGCAACGGTCTGCTATAAAGACCACAGTAAAGACTGTAGAACGCCGGATTTGACCAATGGAGTATTAAACAAAGCCGTCAAATACTTTATTTTAACGCATTTGAAAACAAAACCATCACTATTACAAAAATCACAAGGCTTATAACTGATTTGTAGTGTCACGATAATATCATTAGAGTCCTTTTTGATGACAACCTGGTTTATTTTCCAACAACAATCTCCGAAACGACCTCTGAAATCCAGCTCGTTTAGACAAAAACATTCTAATTGATTTAGTTTTAACATCTGTAGCCTGTGGTGCAGTGGTATCTCTTCATGCAGATAGCTTTGGGCTCAGTCTCCGGTGAATGGAGGTGAATGGAAAGTGTGTGCTGCTCACAGCTTTGAAAACATTAGAAAAATATTCAACAGTAGGAACCAGAAACCCTGTTACTCTGGACGATCCACAGACTTCACTGTAAAAAGGTTCTCATTGAAACGATACTTCCTGTCTCAGAAATGGTCCTGATGGAAACCGTTGAGTTGTGTGGCCGTTTAATTTTTCTTAATAACATGTTTTATTGTCGTAAACTAAATGATATTCACCTCCACTCAAATGTAGTGTACACCGTCATCTCATAGACAGATATTGTAAAACCGGGACAAATAAAACCAAAACTATCTTGATGGAGAGAAACCACGAGAGGTAAAGAACTGTGCTGTAGATTAGGTGAAGTGAAGGGACCCTTTTAGAGAAGCAGACATGATGGAAAATAGGCTTGTTTTTAAACCGTACCCTCAATTAGAAGATGGATATCAGTTATCTCTGTCCAGGGCAAGTCTGAGTTACATGTTTCATCTTGTGAGCTAAGAAGCGAGTCTCACAGTGGAGTTACAGTTCAAACCTGGCAGCCCTACTTCAGCGTGCAGTCACTGCATCCTGAGGTTGTTGCTCAGTAAAGAGCTCCAACACTAACTGCTGCTAACAATAATTCCTTTACATTTCTTCTTTTAAAACACGTATCAGAGCAGGAGTTGTTGGAAGATTCACTTTGCTCTCAGTAACCCCTGACCTCTGAGGGAAATGTGAAGGAATGTTCCTTTAGTTTCCCTTTTATAGAACGAGAAGCAGAATGTCTTTGAAATTCCTTCTGAATACTCCCGTCCTTGTTTCTTGACTTTGCTCCAAAACAATGTTTCATCTCTCTGACTGTTTTCGTGTCTTGCTGCCTGGAATGATTCAGACCAGTCAGCTGTTCACATAAACACAGAAAAGCCAACGTCCTCCTTCTTCTTCTTTCTTTCTTGATTCAGTCTTATTTTTGATGTCGGCTTTCATGCCTAAACTGTTGTTATCAAGGATGTTGGGCTCGACTGTTTCTCAAAGCTACAATCAGAGGTTTCATTTTGACCAGTTTAGTTCTGTGGGCGCTCCCACACAGTCTGAAAACAACTCCATTCTTACATGAAAGCTCCACAATGTGTAGCTTTCTAAACATGCTGTGACCGTAAATGGAAGTTTGCTTATTTCAAAAGTTAAAGAACCCTCTTTAGAATTGAATTAACGTGCAGGAAGTGGTGAAAAGAACAGAAACACTTTACAACACAGGCTGAAAAATAACCAGTAAACCGTGCGGATAAAAGCAAGTAACTGCAGCAGCGTGATGCTATTTGTGATTGTGAACGGCCTTCATTAGTGATCTCAGCATTTTGTTCCAGAGAACAGAACCAAAGTAACTAAACGGTTCCCGTAGCTGTAAACTAAGCAAGAACACATCTGGATCGTGTTGTAGGTACACCACCTGATGGAGGTTGCAGTCAGAGCCGGCTCTTGTGATCCTCTTAGGGCTGCCATCCATTAATCTGTGGATTCTTTTTTTCAGAAAATAAATGTGTTGTTTTGTCAAACGAATGGTCCAAAACTCAAAGATATCCAGTTATTGTTTTTACATTTCTGCTGAATTAAACAACTGAAACAATAATGCGATCATCATACATTTCTCTCAAGTGATCGACTGTTCTCTGTGAATTATCTGACACATTGAGCAGAGTCTGTTCTTTCTCTTGGTCCAGGTTGCGTGCGGCTTCTTTAAATCTGTGTGCGCTGCGAGTCACGCTGCTC
Source organism: Cottoperca gobio (assembly GCF_900634415.1). Taxonomy (NCBI): domain Eukaryota; kingdom Metazoa; phylum Chordata; class Actinopteri; order Perciformes; family Bovichtidae; genus Cottoperca; species Cottoperca gobio. The sequence continues at coordinate 25,954,735 of NC_041363.1, read as the reverse complement.
TCTGATTAGTCCTGATTATCCGGCTGTTTGTTGTCTTTGATCTCAACAGCTCAGGCCGTTTGTAAAGTTGACAGTTTAAACGACCCGCACAAAGACGATTACTGAGCAGAAAAGGATTTCATTTTTAAATCAAACGTCACGTTTTACTTTCAGCCTTTTATCAGTAAATCCTCCTTTAGAATAGAAGTGTGATTTGTTATTTCCACAGTTTCCTCTTCATTCACTGGGCAACAGTTTGTCATCTCAGTTAGGAAAAGAAACGTTAACACACGCAGGACTGTTCTCCGCTTCCTGCAGCTACTTCCTGTGTTTTATTCCAGCTGATCATATCAATGCAACATTTCTAAGTGTTGTTCTTTATTTATGGAAATGATGCTGCTAGATACAAAACAAAAGGTCTTATAGCTTTAGTGATTCAGTGGTTAGGTCAAGGTCAGGCACTTACAGAGAAAAAAAGAAAGTCATAATAAAAAAGCTCCCTGACGAACATCATTTATTATTAGTGTTTGTCATGTAAATTGTTGCCACAGTGTCTCATAACAGTGTTATAGTATGACATGTGTATTTCTGTGTGCAGCTGGTGGTGAGGCTGATGATGAGGTGTGAAGATGGAGGCTCCTGAATACCTGGACCTGGATGAGATCGACTTCTCTGATGATTCGGTGGTCAGTATGATGCTAACAAGCTAACAACAGCGACCTCCCAGCGAGTCCTCTTAACATTGCTCTATAGCTTGATCCTGTGTGTCAGTGTGGGAGCTTCCTTAGTTTAGAGCGGTGTTACTCATTGCGCGGCTCGCCAAGCTTTAATTGGTGGCTCGCGTGACAGTGGGCTAAATAAAGAGGTGATAGATATGATTATGCAGTCAATACAGATATTTCATAACAACAAGCAGGGCTATTACATACAACCCATTAAAACACAGTGTCTGCTCTATTAGCCTACAAATAATACAAATAATTGATAAAAGATGCAAATATAGAAACAAGATATTTAAACTTGCTCGGCCGACACTGACTCACTGCGGAGCTGCCAGTTCTGGCGGTCTATCAGCACTACAATGGTGAATGTGCTCTTGGACGGGTAGATACATGGTGGGCTAGTATAGAAATAAATAAACTTAAACTCATTAAAAATATGTTAACATAAGCATGCTTATGAATATGGACATTTGTTAAAAAATCATTTATATCGCTCAATTTGAATATTTAAATTGGAGGATACTACGACCAACCTGGCACTTCATACTTCATATAGTTAGTTTGGCTCCGGTCGACTCGTTTCACCATTTCATGCTAGTTAGCGCGTCTTTCTACAGACGTCAAATGGATTGATTTCTTATTAAAAAGTTGCACACCAGTTAGACAGAAACAAAGTGTGACAAACGAGGAAAATTAAGATTTGTCTTTGGAGCATCAAACCACAACGGAGTCGAGCGGAAGATGCTGGAGATGTGGTTTGTGGACAGACAACAGCTGCTCCGTTAAAAAAGAAAGGCACGAGCCATACAAGACGAGCATAGGACATTTCAAGACAAGTGGACAGGAATGTGTATTTGTCCTCCACGAGTCGAACCCTTCGTGCTTAATATGCAAACAAACCCGCTCTGGTTTCAAGAGAAGTCATTTGGAGCTGCATTTATAAACTATGCATCCAAAATTCAATGAACATTACGCACCTGGAAGAGAAATTAGTAAATAAAATAGAGCAGCTTTCTTCTTCTCTTTCTGGACAACAAAGGCTCGTACACAGGACAACTAACACCGCTGAACGATTAACTGAGACATCTTTTGAGATCACATGGATTTTGACTCGGGCAAAAAACCTTCTCAGACTCAGATTGTGAAACACTGCTTTGTGGCTTCAGCAGAAATATTGTTTGCAGAGTTTGACAACATCATCCCAGTATCAGATAATCCTGCTTTTATTGAATGCGTTGGTTGGCTGCATTACATATTGTATGTTCTGGGTGAGATGACAGATTAATAAGCAGACGTGCTTTTTATGACTGGATGTAGCTTTTCATACTTTGAGGTAAAAGTGGCTCTCCTATTGACTTTGTCCTCTCAATGTGGCTCTCACGTAAAAAATAGTGAAGACCACTGATTTAGAGTCTCTACGAGGACACACTATGCACCTGCAGCAGCCTCACATCTACCTGGTGCCACCACTGTACAACATACAACTTCCTACACTTAGCCATTTATCTAACAAACAATATAACCTCGTCTTTACGCATGGGGGCGCCTCCTCCCTGGTTCCACATACAAGGTCCATGCTACAAACCCAAATATAAATCCAGTCCTGTCCAGTTTATTAGGTACACCTAGTTAATGCAGTGTAATACAGCACTCCTGCAATGGATTTCTGTGTAATCAAGAGCAGTGGTGAGTGTGTCCGTCGGGAAAAATAGGTTCTGTTGTGTTTATATACCAACTGGTAGAGAGTGCACTTGAAATGCTTTCTAAGTTTCTGTCTTAAAAAACTCAAATCGCAACACTGATGTAGAAAAGGAAAAAGTAGAAGAGAATGGAAACCTGGCAGCAGCATTATGTAATCATAATGTAATGTGGGTATTCATTTTAATATTATTATTATTATTATTATTATTATTATTATTATTATTATTATTATTATTATTATTCTGTATGAGTGTTATGTTCATCTTATGTTATGCATTCTGTGTATTCCATTTCATCTTGTTTATTTTCTTATATTATTATTTATTTAAGTGTTTTTTCATAATTTTTCATCTTCATCTGTTTTTTCTATCCCTGTTTTTATGTCCACTTTATGTCTATTTTCCATTATTTTAAAGCACTTTGTGGTGCTTTCTTGTATTGAATCTTCTGTACAGATACAGTTTATTAATATTATTATTGTTATTATTATTATAATTTTCTGTTTTTGTTGGAACTGTTAATTCTAATATTTTGTCCACCCTATTTGAATCAGTGAGGACTGAATAGAAACAGTTGATGATGTTGAATCAACACCACTCTAAAACAGTTTGAACATAAAAGGAACATTATAACTTCATGAAGGGAGGCTTTAGAGGGATTGCATTAGTTTAAGCTCGCTGTATAAAGCTGGCAGCTGAGTGTTTAGATCCACAGCAGTAACTTACATCTGCCGAACTGCTTCATGTTACAATCTGTCTGTACTTAGAGCAGCACAACAGCTACTGCCATTAACTACGGTAATATCTAAATATAACCGCTTTACACAGCTGCAGAACTACCAACTTTCTTTTTGTCTTTCTTTCTGATGCTGCAGTATTCTGTGACGTCTCTGAAGAGCATCCCAGAGTTGTCCAGGAGGAGTGATGGCCAGGCCGAGGAGAGACCAGGTAGCTAAATATTATAAAAGTACAGCTTAGTTTGTGTCGCCTCTCATCTGACATCTAATAAGCTCTAATAGAATCTCCTTGAACATCAACAACATTATTTAAACTGATCTCTTATCATGTCTCCTCCTTTAGCGCCAGCAATCAACTGGAGTCGCAGCGTTTCCTCCCTCAGTGGCGGGGGAATCAAACCCACAGGGCTCGCTGAGGTCCACAGTAAGTTCCGGCCGGTGAAGAGGGTCTCCCCTCTCAAGCACCAACCAGAGACCAGCGACTCTGACTCCGATGGGAAAGTCCAGGTCCAGGGGCTGGGGGAGACGGGGGAGGCCAGTAAGGATAACCCCAGCTCTGACAAACCGACTGAAGCCTCCACCTCCACTGACGGGCCGGGAGGGAAGGACCTGGCCAGCAGTGTCGGTGTCGGTGTGGTTGGAGGGAACAATACCCAGGCTCTGTTCGGGGAGCTGGAGCACTACGATCTGGACATGGACGAGATCCTGGACGTGCCTTATATCAAGTCCAGTCAGCAGATGTCCACGCTGCCTCGCGTCCCCCACGACAAGCGCTCGGTGACGGGGAGCAACCTGGCTGGAGGCACCCTGGAGAGGACCCGGGGAGGAGGCCTGAAGACCTCCACATTACCCCACAACGAGCCTCTGAGCCTGGGCAGCAGCAGCAGCTCACAGACTCCGGTACTTCTAAACTAAACTTTCATACTTTTCATGATTCCCACGGGTCCTGAAATTCTTCAAAGTTTGTGAATTTGAGGGGGGGAAATCAAGGCCTTGAAAGTTTTGAATAAATAGAGATGGATCATTGAAAGTGCTTGAATTGATATAGTTTGTGCAAGAATGGAAATTGAAGTTCTTTTGATATTTACTAGATAGGCTGTTCTGCTGCCTGCGTGTGGCTCCTGCAGTTGTGTCATTGTTTCATGTGCCACCTGCCCTCTGCGTCCCTAACTGCCCTGTTGGGCCCTTGAATTTGAAGAAACGGCAAAAAACGCATCAATGCACCAGCAGGCCGGGAAGAGGAAGTCTGTCAGCTTGTAATAATGCATGTTAACGATGCTGGATTTAAAAGGAAGGAAATGCACGTTTGTCAGAACTAAATAATAAAAAGATAAAAAGGTTTTATATCACCGAATGTGAACATAACTTCTGTTTGTTTACAAGGAAACTCCACAGGGCCTCTTTAAAGTCATTTGATTAACATCAATAAATATGATATTTATCAATGAGTTATTTAATCAACTGTAATGTCATTTTCATGTGCTTTCTGCAGTATTGTGTTCTGTCTCCGGTGAAGTGGTCTGACCTGAGGAAGTCCAAGTCGATGGATCCAGACCTCCACCACCTCCACCGCCCCCCGGCTGGAGGAGGCCACCATTCAGAGCTGCTCTCCTCCGGACTCCTCAGCTGCTCCTCCTCCCTCTCTTCTTTCTCTGATGCAGGTACACAAATACTGGTAACCTTTCTCATTTTCCAAGACTAATACAGTGTTTCCCGTTAATGACCTCCAGTCTAGGTAGGCCCTCCACATAATGAACAGATATAACTTTCACTTTTCAACGGGTGGGGTCTGTTGCTTTAACTCGGACTATCAGAGACGATTATTTACAAGAGCACAAAATAGTTTATCTAGCCTCTTAATTTAGTTCCCAAAGTGCACCGGATCGATGCATTTCACTTTAAAGTGTAGCAGACAAAACCAAATATATATCGCAGCAAAACATATATTGCAATGTCAGTTTTTTCCAATATCGACAGACCTACTTGACGTTTGAATAATGACTTCCTAGATAAGCTGCTGTCTGCGCGGGTCTACCCAGACTCCCAGAGCCAGAGGCCGGGGGTGGAGTCTCCCGGCGGGGGCCCAGGGATGATGTTCCCTATGCCAGGGTGTAGTGTGAGCAGGCAGGACGCCTCCATGCCCTGGGCTCCTGGATCAGGAGGGGGAGGTGGAGGCAGCGGTGGGCCAAGGGGGTTCGGAGGAGGTGGAGGAGCAGGAGGGGAGGTGGACGAGGAGACCAAGAAGAACCAGAACATCATCAACATCGTCAGAGAGGGACAGATGTCTTTGCTGGTGAGTGGGAGATTATACTAAAACGAGTAAGTGGTGGGAGATCTTACATTTACAAGCCACATCTCACTTTTTAATCCACCTTTTTCTCACCTCCTCCTCTTCCTCTTCCTCTCCTACCTTTTTATTTCTTCTGCTTCCTCCTCTTCCTCGTGCAGCCTCACCTGGCGGCAGACAACCTGGAGCTGATCAGAGACGAGGAGAGGAACAACCTGCTGCACATCTCTGCCTGTCAGGGTCACGCTGACTGTCTGCAGCACCTCACCTCTCTGATGGGGGAGGACAGCCTCAACGAGCGCAACAACCAGCAGCTCACCCCCGCTGGTCTGGGAGTCAAGGTCAGTGTGTGTGTGTGTGTGTGTGTGTGTGTGTGTGTGTGTGTGTGTGTGTGTGTGTGTGTGTGTGTGTGTGTGTGTGTGTGTGTGTGTGTGTGTGTGTGTGTGTGTGTGTGTGTGTGTGTGTGTGTGTGTGTGTGTGTGAGTGAGTGAGTGCAGCATTTCTTTGTTGTTTTAAACTTTGAAATTTTTTTGTTATTCTTAAAGTCATTGAGAATTTAGAAACACTTTTTTGTAAAAAGTGTTTATTTGTGTAACTTTAACACAAATACATGTTACCTTTAGTCTCAGGATTG